>NW_022196895.1:3910299-3914486 GCF_008632895.1 Mastomys coucha | reverse complement strand
CTCTCTTCTATACCTATTATCCTTTGGTATGGTCTTCTCATTGTATCCTGGATTTCCTGGATGTCTGGGTTTTTGCTTTTTGCTTTTTACATTTTCTTTGACTGTTGTGTCAATGTTTTCTATGGTGTCTTCTGCCCCTGAGATTCTGTCTTCTATCTCTTGTATTCTGTTGGTGATGCTTGCATCTATGACTCCTTATTTCTTTCCTAGGTTTTCTATCTCCAGGGCTGTATCTCTTTATGATTTCTTTATTGTTTCTATTTCCATTTTCAGATTCTGGATGGTTTTGCTCATTTCCTTCACCTGTTTGATTGTGTTTTCCTGTAGTTCTTTAAGGGATTTTCATGTTTCCTTTTTAAGGGCTTCTAGCTCTTTACCTGTGTTCTTCTGTATTTCTTTGAGGGTGCTATTTAAGTCTTTCTTAAAGTCCTGTATCATCATCATGAGAAGTGATTTTAGATCTGAATCTTGCTTTTCCAGTGTGATGGTGTGTCTAGGACTTGCTATGGTGGGAGAACTGGGTTCTGAAGATGCCAATTAACCTTGGTTTGTGTCGTTTATTTTCTTAAGATTGCCTTATGTCATCTGGTTATCTCTAGTGCTACCTGCCCTTGCTAAATCTGCCTGGGGTCTGTCCTTCCTGTGATCCTGGTTGTGTCAGAACTCCTCAGAGTCAAGCTGTCTCTGTGATCCTGTGATTCTGGGATCCTGTGATCCTGGGCTTGTTAGAGTTCCTAGGAATGGGGCTTCCTCTGGGTGTTTTAGGAATAGAGTTTGTGCCCAATGTCTGCTTAGAGCGCCAGCTGGCCCAGACAGACTGGAAGCAACCCAAGCCACTGGGCTGGTGGTGTTTCTGTGTGCCTGGTCCTGCTGGTCCCAGTTACTCTTGGCGTTGGGACAGATGTTGTGTCCTCCTCACCTCTGATCCTAGGTATGTTAGAGCACCTAGGCGTGGAGCTTCCTCTGGGTGTTGTGGGACTGTCTGCGGAGCTTGCACCCAAGGTCTTCTCAGGGCACCAGCCAGCCCAGACAGATCGGAAGCAACCCGAGCCACTGGGCTGGCGGAGTTCCTGTGTGCCTGGGTCCTACAGCAGCATGCTTATGAAAACTAAGAGACAACCTTCACAGTTCTCAGTCCTTAGGAGTTGTTTTCTCAGACAGTCTCTCTCATTGACCTGGAAATGAACATATAGACTTAATACATTTTATTGTCCTTTTTGTATACAGTATGTATACAGGTATTGTTTGGTGAGCTGAATTAAACAAACATTTGGTTTAATACATAAATTAAGTCATTCACAAATGTTTATCACTGTGACTAAAATATTTGGGCTCCATAAATGTCAGACTTTTAAAATAGTTGTATTCTGTAGAATTTGCTATGGTTCTTTACCTGGTTTACAGTATTTATTCTTTTGTTGTTACTTAGGATGATTTATGTTTTGTTCTAGTGGTCCTTATTATACCCATAAATTTTTAAGATGCCCTTATTTTTTTTAAAGATTTATTTTTTATTATTATATGTGAGTATGTATAAGTAGCTGTCTTCAGACACACCGGAAGAGGGTGTCAGATCTCTTTATGGATGGTTGTGAGCCACCATATAGTTGCTGGAATTTGAACTCAGGACCTTTGGAAGTGCTCTTAACAGCTGAGCCATCTCTCTAGCCCACCCTTATTCTGTTTTAATTTTTAAATTGAATGTTTAATCATTGCTCTCTATTGTTTTATTTAATTGTTTTTCTGAGACAAAGTCTCTTCTGGACTTTGAACTCACTAGTTTCGCTAGACTGCCTGGCTAAGAAGCCTATGGAATCAATCTGTGTTTACTCACCAAGTACAGGATTGCAGATATGCATGAACATGTCTGCCTTCTACATAATCCAGGTGGATCTGAATTCAGGTCCTCATGTTTGTGCAGTAAACACCTTAGCAACTGAGCCATAATCCCTGCCCCTACTGATATCTTTTTATTCACTGTCTCATCTATATAGTAATCACTAGTTTCGCTTTTCTTTCTTCTTCCATGATTTAATTATAGGATACTCAATGTTACTATCCAAACATTATTCTGCCTGTGCTCTACCTTTTCTTCAATTTTAGATCAATGATTACCCGTGTCCATACATACTGTGGATATGTAATATATACAACACATACTGACCACTGGGTTCTTACTGAAGTTCTGGTCATATTTTAATTATTTAGAACTTGTCTTATAGTAGAATCATCAAAGACGGTTCCTGGAGACTGAAGGTACAGTAGTTGTTATGAGTTAGAACTGACTTTATATACATGCTTGGATGGTAGCCTGATTCACTGAACTGTCTTTGGCTCCCATTCTCTTTCACTAAACTTAATTATACTGTCCTTGTTGCCTGGGTAAAGGTCCATGACACCTGCTGCTGGATAGTGTCCCCTGGGCATGGCATGGAAAGTGAATCTATGAAATTTCAGCAGTATGATTGTCTGAACAAGACAAGCATAATGACAACCCCAGCCAACATGCCAACATAGACTCGGTCCTACCATAGAAGAAAAGCTACAGGAGGTCAATGGCTGCTGGGAGAGGGAGATCATTTAAGGATGAGCTCCCACACAGGATACCTAATCCTAAGTGGTCAACCCTGGACACATGGACACACGAACAATGCTAAAGGGATTCATTAAATTGTATATCCATGTGTGCATAATAAGTTGTAATAATGATTAAAGAAGAGATTATGAATTTGAGAGGCGAGACCTGGGAGTAGTTTGGAGGAAGGAAGGGGATGGAGCAAAGTAGATATAATGTTCATATGAAAAGTTCTCAAAAACAAACAACAAACAAACAAACAGGTGTTTGTTATTTATGATTAAATACAAATTTTAAAAAGTTACTCTGATACTCATCTAATTTCTTCTTTGTAAGTTATTTTGTCCTTTTATCTGGCACCTAGAAGGCCTTTTAGTAAATAGATAGTAACTTTTGTATACAGTATATTCATGCATCCTGTTTTGTGAGCCTCATATTTTTGCAGTGTCAGTGTTGGATCTGACAGCTGTAGTGTGAATGTTGGTTGGCCTGAAATATAGCTCATGTAGAAAAGGCAGAATGGAGGATTTGTTTTTCCCTTGTAATACATAACCAACTTTCAAATACACAACTTGTCAGAGGCCCTCAGGAATCTTCAACAGCGATAAGAGCTTTCTTTTTTCTTTCCTTTTTCTTCTTTTCTAAAAAAAAAAAAAAGATTATGAACTCACACATCTTCATGATTTTCAGTCCCTAATGTTTTATAGAAAAAGCTTGGCATGCATGAGCTGCAGTGTGCTGAAAACCTGATGTCTTGAATTTCCTGTTGTATCAAAATAACCTTAACATTTAAAGGTCATCTCTCAAGTATAAGCATGTGCTGTAAAAGAGTTAAATGTCATGTTCTTTAGAAGATACTAGGGTGAAGTCTGTCATACCTAGAATTCTAAGAAATTTTGCCCAACATTTATCTAAGTGGAAAACAACTTTCCTACAATGTATCCAGTATTCCTCACATATATAGTAAGATGAACGTTTGCCACGCTGACTGCCGCAGGCCCAGTGACACGTGAGCAAGTAGTGAAAGCTTCTTTATGCAGCACACAAGGGTAGAATTAAAGTCACGATGGGAAGGAGAACTCCAAATTTCCTACATTCTATGGTTCAAATACAATTATGCTGCATATATGGCATGAAGGGATTTTTGCATTGGGTTTATTTGTTCTTTTTAAAGAAAAAAAATTGTCTAACTATGCTCATATGTATCTTGAAGAGATTTAATCCCTCTGTGGCTTCCCAGATATCCCTGTTGCTGTAAGACGAGTGTCTGCAAACTTTTAGGGTTTATACTAAACATAGAGTGTATGACTTGCTTGTAACAATTTTTCATCATTTTTATTTGCATGCTTTTAGAAGCATGTAGATTAAAGTTGAATACAAATATATAACTCTTTAAGTGAATAACTGACTCAACCATTTTTTGTTGTATTTTATTTTATATGTATTTATGCAAGTCTGTACAACACTTGTGAGCCTGGTGCCTAGAGAGAATGAAAAAGGAATCAGATTCCATAGAACTGAGCTGTAGACTGTTGTAAACTGCCTTCTGGACCAGAAAAGAAATTCCTCCCATCACATAATAATCAAAACACCAAATGCACTAAACAAAGAA
>NW_022196895.1:3889753-3910108 GCF_008632895.1 Mastomys coucha | reverse complement strand
TGTCAGCTTGTATGTTTGTGACAGTGTCTGGCTGTGTACAACATAAGGGTCTTGAAATTTTGCTTCTCATATCTCTGCCTCTCTATTAGTAGTACTGTTTATTTCATGTTTTTACATTATACTATGATTTTCAGAACAGCTTATATATTTCAAAAGTATTTATATACCCAAGGGAAACATAGACAATTAACTTGAGAGAGGGCTTATAGGAAAGAGAACAACAAAGAGTGAGACAATGTTTTGCTTGACATTTGTAGCTCTTGTATCAAGTTTGAAGAAGAGGACTTTATAAGTTACTCTTTCTCTGAGATGAATGCTTTTCCAAATTACCACAGCTAATGAACCAGATTCTTACCCTCACCTAATGTCTGTGCCACCCTCCAAGCAGAACCATTGTTCATTGAAACAGTTGGTGAATGACTTTATGGATAGACCGTCTTAACACATACACCATTTCTTAAATGAATGTAACCTGTTCTCTGTAGGCTGAGAATAAAGTCACTTACTCAAGTCAAATAGCTTTGACCATAGCAGGAAGTCTGTATCCAAAAATCATGCCTACAATTCATTCCTTGGCGCCGCAGAACTGTCAACTCTCAGCTTAGCTACGATGGAGGTAAAATCCTTTGGTGATGTGAGGGTCATTAAAGTACAGCCTTATTACAAGGAAATCCAATGTCAAAATATTGGGCTTTTACCACAGTAAGAGCCAAGATTTTAAACTCTACTAAATACAAAACAAACAAACAAACAAACAAAAAGACTTTATATATTTATGTTCATTTAAGAAAATACTAGTAGTGATGTATTATTTTGAAATATACAGTTAATATGATTGGAGTTATTTAAAATTTATATTGAGAAAAACATATTTTCAGTATTACTGAAGACAAGCATCTACATAAGACTGTTAAATTGATTGTTGTTTTACATCAAACAAGGTTTATAATTCTCATTTTTATTTTTATAATATT
Source organism: Mastomys coucha (assembly GCF_008632895.1). Taxonomy (NCBI): domain Eukaryota; kingdom Metazoa; phylum Chordata; class Mammalia; order Rodentia; family Muridae; genus Mastomys; species Mastomys coucha. Next base: position 3,909,134 of record NW_022196895.1, on the reverse strand, counting down.
TTATAAATTTTAAGGAATATGGCAAAAAAAGATATTGTAGGTATTGAAAGGGGGGTCTCTGGGAGGAGTTGAGGTACAAAAGGGAAACAAGAATGTGATTTAATTCTATTTACTTAAAATATGTTTTTAAATGTTTACAAATTCAGATAAATCGAAATCATGTAACTTTTCTCATCACAATGCAATAAAAGTTTTAAAAAGATATTTAAACAAAAAAATTCAGCAAACAATAATTATTTTAAGATATATTTTGTTGTTATGTCTCCCTTTTCATTTCTGATATTTTTAATTTGGATACCAACTCTTGTGCCTTCTGTTTAGTCTCGCTAAAGGTTCATCTATCTTATTGATTTTCACAAAGAACCAGCTCCTGGTTTTGTTGATTTTTTTGTATAGTTCTTTTTGTTTCTATTTTGTTTGATTATTTCCTGCCAACTACTCCTCTTGGATGTATTTGCTTCTCTTTGTTCTAGAGCTTTCAGATGTGCTGTCAAGCTGCTAGTTTACGCTCTCTCCAGTTTCTTTTTGGAGGCACTCAGAGCTGACTTTTCTTCTTAGCACTGCTTTAATTGTATCCCATAAATTTGGGTATGTGTACATTCATTTTCATTAAATTCTAAAAAGCCTTTAATTTCCTTCTTTATTTCTTCCTTGACCAAGTTATCACCAAGTAGAGCATTGTTCAGCTTCCATGTATATGTGTTCTTTCCATTGTTTTTGTTGATACTTAAGACCAGCCTTAGTCCATGGTGATCTGATAGGATGCATGGGATTATTTCAATCTTCTTGTATCTGCTGAGGCCTGTTTTGTGACCAATTATATGGTCAGTTTTGGAGAAGGTACCATGAGGTGCTGAGAAGAAGGTATATTCTTTTGTTTTAGGATGAAATGTTCTATAAATATCTGTTAGATCCATTTGGTTCATAGCTTCTGTTATTTTCACTGTGTCTCTGTTTAGTTTCTGTTTCTATGCTCTGTCCATTGCTGAGAGTTGGGTGTTGAGGTCTCCCATTATTATTCTGTGGGGTTCAATGTATTCTTTGAACTTTAGTAAAGTTTCTTTTGAGAATGTGCATGCCTTTGCATTTGTAACATAGATGTTCAGAATTGAGAATTCATCTTCATAGATTTTTTTCTTTGATGAGTATGAAATGTCATTTCTTATCTTTTTTGATAACTTTTGGTTGAAAGTAGATTCTATTCGATATTAGAATGGCTACTCCAGCTTCTTTCTTGGGACCATTTGCTTGGAAAAAATTTTCCAGCTTTTTACTCTGAGGTAGTGTCTGTGTTTGTCACTGAGTTGTGTTTCCTATGTGCAACAAAATGCTGGGTCCTGTTTACATATTCAGTCCGTTAGTTTATGTCTTCTTATTGGGCAATTGAGTCCATTGATGTTAAGAGATATTAAGGACCAGTGACTGTTGCTTCCTATTATTATTGTTGTTCGAGGTAAAATTATGTTTGTGTGGCTATTGTCTTTCAGGTTTGTTGAAAGATTAATTTCTTGTTTTTTCTATGGTGTAGTTTCCCTCCTTGTGTTGGAGTTTTTCATCTATTATCCTTTGTAGGGCTGGATTTATGGAAAGATATTGTGTAAATTTGGTTTTGTCATGGAATATCTTGTTTTCTCCATCTATGATAATTGAGAGTTTTGGTGGATGTAGTATCCTGGGCTGGCATTTGTGTTCTTGTAGGGTCTGTATGACATCTGTCCAGGATCTTCTAGCTTTCATAGTCTCTGGTGAGAAGTCTGGTGTAATTCTGATAGGCCTGCCTTTATATGTTACTTGACCATTCTCCCTTACTGCGTTTAATATTCTTTGTTTTGTGCATTTGGTGTCTTGATTGTTATGTGACAGGAGGAATTTCTTTTCTGGTCCAGTCTATTTGGGGTTCTGTAGGTTTCTTGTATTTTTATGGGCATCTCTTTCTTTAGGTTAGGGAAGCTTTCTTCTATAATTTTGTTGAAGATAGTTAGTGGCCCATTGAGTTGGTAATCTTTTTTCCCTTTTATACCTATTATCCTTAGGTTTGATCTTCTCATTTTGTCCTGAATTTCCAGGATATTCTGTGTTAGGAGCTTTTTGCATTTTGCACTTTCTTTGACTGTTGTGTCAATGTTTTCTATTGTATCTTCTGCACCTGAGATTCTCTCTTCTATCTCTTGTATTCTGTTGGTGATGCTTGCATCTGTGACTCCTTATTTCTTTCCTAGGTTTTCTATTTCCAGGATTGGTACCTGGTATCTGTCTAGAAAATTGTCCATTTCATCCAAGTTTTCCAGTTTTGTTGAGTCTAGGCTTTTGTAGTAGAATCTCATGATTTTTTGGATTTCCTCAGTGTCTGTTGCTATGTCTCCCTTTTCATTTCTGATCTTGTTGATTAGGATACAGTCTCTGTACCCTCTAGTTACTCTGACTAAGGGTTTATCTATTTTGTTGATTTTCTCAAAGAACCAGCTCCTGGTTTGGTTGATTCTTTGTATAGTTACTTTTGTTTCTATTTGGTTGACTTCAGCCCTGAGTTTGATTATTTCCTGCCTTCGACTCCTCTTGGGTAAATTTGCTTCTTTTTGTTCTAGAGCTTTTAGATGTGATGTCAAATTGCTGGTGAATGCCTTTTCCTGTTTCTTTGTGGAGGCACTTAATGCTATTAGTTTTCCTCTTAGGACTGTTTTCATTGTGTCTCATAAATTTGGGTATGTTGTGGTATCATTTTCATTAAACTCTAGAAAGTCTTTAATTCCTTTCTTTATTTCTTCCTTGACCAAGTTATCATTGAGTAGAGTGTTGTTAAGCTTCCACATGTATGTAGGCATTCTATCTTTTTAAAAAGATTTATTTATTATATGTAAGTACACTGTAGCTGTCTTCAGACACACCAGAAGAGGGCATCGGATGGTTGTGAGCCACCATGTGGTTGCTGGGATTTGAACTCATGACATTCGAAAGAGCAGTCAGCGCTCTTAACTGCTGAGTCATTTCTCCAGCCCCATGGGCATCCTATTTTTTATGTTGTTATTGAGGAACAGCCTTAGTCCATGGTGATCTGATAGGATGCAAGGAATTATTTCAATCTTCTTATATCTGTTGAGGCCTGATATTTGTCCAAATATATGGTCAATTTTGGAGAAGGTACCAGGAGGTGCTGAGAAGAAGGTACATCCATTTGTTTTAGGATAAAAAGTTCTATAGATATCTGTTAAATCCATTTGTTTCCTAACTTCTGTTAGTCTTACTGTATCTTTGTTTAGTTCTTGTTTCCATGATCTGTCCAGTGCAGAGTGTGGGGTGTTGAAATCTCTCACTACTATTGTGTGCAGTGCAATGTGTGATTTGAGCTTTAGTACTCTTTTATGAAGGCAGATGCCCTTGCATTTGGGGCATAGAGGTTCAGAGTTGTGAGTTCATCTTGGTAGATCATACCTTTGGTGAGTATGAAATGTCCCTCCTTATCTTTTTTGATCACTTGAGGATGAAAGTCAATTTTATTAGATATTAGAATGGCTACTCCAGGTTTTTTCTTGGGACCATTGGCTTGGAAAATTGTTTTCCATCCTTTTATTGTGAGATAGTGTCTGTCTTTGTCACTGAGGTGGGTTTTCTTGTATGCAAAAAAAAAAGTTGGGTCCTGTTTACGTAACAATCTGATAGTCTATGTTTTTTTGGGGGGGAATTGAGTCCATTGATATTAATAGATATTAAGGAAAATTAATAGTTGTTTCCTGTTATTTTTTTTTTGTTAGAGTTGGAATTCCATTCATGTGGCTATTGTCTTTTAGTTTTGTTGGAAGATTACATCTTTGCTTTTTCAAGGATGTAGTTCCCCTCCTTGTGTTGGAGTTTTCCATTTATTATCCTTTGAAGAGCTGGATTTGTGGAAATATATTGTGTGAATTTGGTTTTGTCATGGAATACTTTGTTTTCTCCATCTATGGTAATTGAGAGTTTTGCTGGGTATAGTAGTCTGAGCTGGGATTTGTGTTCTCTTAGGGTTTGTATGACACCAACCAAGGATCTTCTGGCTTTCATAGTCTCTGTTGAGAAGTCTGGTGTAATGATAGGTCTGCCTTTATATATTACTTGACCTTTTTCCCTCACTGCTTTTAGTATTCTTTTTTGTTTTGTGCATTTGATGTTTTGATTATTATGTGGCGGGAGGAATTTCTTTTCTGATACAGTCTATTTGGAGTTCTATAGGTTTCTTGTATGTTCACGATCATCCTTTTCTTTAGGTTAGGGAAGTTTTCTTCTATAATTTTGTTGAAGATATTTACTGGCCCTTTAAGTTGGAAGTCTTCACTCTCTTCAATACCTATTATCCTTAGGTTTGGTTTTCTCATTGTGTCCTGGATTTCCTGGATGTTTTGGGTTAGGAAATTTTTGTATTTTGTGTTTTCTTTGACTGTTGTGTCAATGTTTTCTATGGTATCTTCTGCCCCTGAGATTCTCTATTCTATCTCTTGTATTCTGTTGGTAATGCTTGCATCTATGTTTCCTGACTTCTTTCCTAAGATTTCTATCTCCAGAGTTGTCTCTCTTTGTGATTTCTTAACTATTTCTACTTCCATTTTTAGGTCCTGGATGGTTTTGTTCAATTCCTTCACCTATTTGTTTGTACTTTCTGTAATTCCTTAAGGGATTTTTGTGTTTCCTCTTTAAGGGCTTCTACTTGTTTACTTGTGATCTCCTATAATTCTTTAAGGGATTTTTTTGTTTCCTATTTAAGGGCTTGTACCTCTTTGTCTGTGTTCTCCTGTATTTCTTTAAGGGAGTTATTCATGTCCTTCTTAAATTCCTCTATCACCATCGTGAGATATGATTTTAGACCTAAACCTTGCTTTTCCAATGTTTTGGAATATCTAGGACTTGCTGTGGTGGGAGTACTAGGTTCTGATGAAGCCAAGTAGTCTTGGTTTCTGTTGGTAAGATTCTTGCATTTGCCTTTCACCATCTGTTGATCTCTGGTGTTAAATGTTCTTGCTGTCTCTGGCTGGAGCTTGTTCTTCCTGTGGGTCTGCAAGCCTGTGTCAGCACTTCTGGGAGATCAGCTCTCCTCTGGTAAGATCCTGGCGCAGATGGCTGTGGATCAGTCATCCCTCCTGAGTCCTGGGGTCAGAGCACACCCTGGAGAGAGGATCTCTACTTGTGGGAAAGATTCAGAGAGGGCTGTGGATCTGTTGTCCCTCCTAGGTGTGGTCTGACGTAGAAAGGATGCTGACCCGGCTGTCCTGCCACTTGTGAGGCCTGTGCCTCCTGGCTGGTCCCACCTTAGAAAGTCACTGGAGAGAAAATCTCCTGTATTTCTTTAAGATGGGTATTTATGTCCTCCTTAAATTCTTCTATCATCATCATGAGATATGATTTTAAATCAGACTATTGCTTTTCTGGTGTGTTGGATTATCCAGGGCATGCTGAGGTGGAAGAACTGGGTTCTGATGATGCCAAGTATCCTTAGTTTCTATTGCTTGCATTCTTATGCTTGCTTATTGCCATGTGGTTATCTCTGGTGTTAGCTGGTCTTGCTGTCTGTGAGCCTGTGATCTAGGTGTGTCAGTACTCTTAGGAGACCAGCTCTCTTAGAACAGGATTTGGGTATGGAGAAATTTGGCACAGTGTTAGCTTCAGGGCACGGATGGAAACTGGAAGGATCACATCCCCAGTTTCTCTGCAGTTCCTTTGTCCTGTGGGCTCCTTGGCACTTCCCACTTGGGCCAGCAATAGTGGTGGTCTCACCTGCAATCTTAGGTGTGACAGCACTCCTGAGAGTACAGCTCTCTCTGTGCAGAATTTGGGTATGGAGAGCGCAAAATAAGAACAATTTTTTGATATTGGATTTCATTGTAATAAGGCTGTACTTCAATGACCCTCATGTCACCAAAAAAATCTTACCTCCATCATAGCTAAGCTGAGAGTTGACAGTTCTGCAGCACCAAGGAATGAATTGTAGGCACGATTTTTAGATACAGACTTCCTGCTCTGGTCAAAGCTATTTGACTTTAGTGAGTGACTTTATTCTCAGCCTACAGAGAACAGGTTACATTAATTTAAGAATGGTGTGTGTATTAAGACGGTCTATCCATAAAGTCATTCACCAACTGTTTCAATGAACAATGGTTCTGCTTGGAGGGTGGCACAGGTATTAGGTGCGGGTAAGAATCTGGATCATTAGCTGTGATAATTTGGAAAAGCATTCATCTCAGAGAAAGAGTAACTTATAAAGTCCTCTTCTTCAAACTTGATACAATAGTTACAAATGTCAAGCGAAGCACTCAGTCTCACTCTTTGTTGTTCTCTTACAAGCTACCTCCCAAGTTAATCGTCTATGTTTCTTTTGGGTATATAAATACTTTTGAAATATATAAGCTGTTCTGAAATCCATAGTATAGTGTAAAAACATGAAATAAACAATACTACTAATAGAGAGGCTGAGATAGGAGAAGCAAGATTTCAAGACCCTTATGTTGTACACAGCGAGACACTGTCATGAACAAACAAGCTGACAGTGTATATATATTGTACAATATTTGACCTATTTCTCAATTTACCAAATTAGAGAGACCATTGGATGACAATCAACAAATTTCTAATTCCTCATATATTTGGATTTCATTCAATTAGGATGTGTTGGTAATATTAATTTTCATATTAAGCTATTAAAAAGTAATTGTCACTTCCTGTTGTTTTTGTTGTAAGAGGTGGAATTAGGTTTGTGTGGGTTTGTTGAAACATTACTTTCTTGCTTCTTCTAGGGTATAGTTTTGTTCCTTATGTTGATGTTTTCCATCTATTATACTTTGTAGGGCTGATTTGTGGAAAGATATTGTGTAAATTTTGTTTTGTCATGGAATATCTTGTTTACTCCATCTATGGTAATTGAGAGTTTTGCTGGGTATAGTAACCTGAGCTGGCATTTTTGTTCTCTTAGGGTCTATATGACATCTGCCCAGGATCTTCTAGCTTTCATAGTCTCTGGTAGAAGTCTGGTGTAATTCTGATGGGCCTGCCTTTATAGGTTACTTGACCTTTTTCCCTTACTGTTTTTAAAATTCTTTCTTTGTTTTGTGCATTTGGTGTCTTGACTAATATGTGATGGGAGGAATTTCTTCTCTGGTTGAGTCTATTTGGAGTTCTGTAAGCTTCTCATATGTTCATGGGCATCTCTTTCTTTAGGTTAGGGAAGTTTTCTTCTATAATTTTGTTGAAGATATTTTCTGGCCCATTACATTTTCACTCTCTTCTATACCTATTATCCTTAGGTTTGGTCTTCTCATTACATCCTGGATTTCCTGGATGTTTTGGGTTAGGATCTTTTTGTTTTTTGCATTTTCTTCGACTGTTATGTCAATGTTTTTTATGGTCTCTTTTGCCCCTGAGATTCTCTCTTCAATCTCTTGTTTTCTGTTGGTGATGCTCGCATCTATGACTCCTGAATTCTTTCCTAAGTTTTGTATCTCCAGGGTTGTCTCTTTTTCTGATTTCTTTATTGTTTCTATTTCCATCTTTAGATTCTGGATGGTTTTGTTCATTTCCTTCACCTGTTTGATTGTGTTTTCCTGTAGTTCTTTAAGGAATTTTTGTGTTTCTTCTTGAAGGGCTTCTAGCTGTTCACCTGTGTTCTCCTGTATTTCTTTGAGGTTGCTATTTATGTCTTTCTTAAGGTCCTGTATCATCATCATGAGAAGTGATTTTAGATCTGAATCTTGCTCTTCCAGTGTGATGGTGTGTCTAGGACTTGCTATGGTGGGAGAATTGGGTTCTGACGATGCCAAGTAACCTTGGTTTGTGTCATTTTTTTTCTTAAGATTGCCTTTTGCCATCTTGTTATCTCTAGTGCTACCTGCCCTTGCTAAATCTGCCTGGGGTCTGTCCTTCCTGTGATCCTGGTTGTGTCAGAACTCCTCAGAGTCAAGCTGTCTCTGTGACCCTGTGATTCTGAGATCCTGTTATCCTGGGCTTGTTAGAGCACCTGGGAGTGCAGGAGCTTCCTCTGGGTGTTTTCGGACTGGCTGCAGAGTTTGTGCCCAAGTTCTGCAGCATTAATTGCCTCTCTTTCTCTCTTCTCTCTCTCTCATCTGGAAGTCTTATGATACACTTAACTTTTTTGTTTGTTTGCTTGTTTTTTTTTTTAACAATTTCATATACATATATAACTTATTATGAAGACATTTCCTCACATTACACTCTGGTATCTTTTCTTCTTTCCATATAATCCCAGTTGGACTCCAGTGGCTACCCTTTTATACAAAATGATAGCCCCTCTTTATTCCATTCAAGTCAATAATAACACCCCAGGACAGATGTGGGCTCATGGGCACTTCCTCCATTCATGATGGGAAGCTGGAAGTCTAAATCGTATGCAGGTCTTTCTACCTGCTTCTGTCCATGACTGCAATTGCTGTATCATCTCTGGATAACAGAATTTCATGAGACTCCTTGCCATCCATTGGCATTTAATTTACTTCCATCCCTCCTCCTGTGATGCTTGCTGAGTCTCGTGTATATGTGTGAACATGTGCATGTGTGTTTCTGTCTGATATAGATGTTCCATTTGGGACTGAGTGCTCAATAGTCATTTTAATTTTCATCTAATTCAAAATATTTACCATTATTTTCTATTTAAAATCCATAAGGCTCAAGAAAGTTTATGGACATATAATGATTGTAAATGTTTCTGGGATAGATTATTGATGGCCCATCAATGTATAGCGTTGAAATCAGGATAATTATTTAAAATTTTTTTGAGATTCATTTTGTTTTTAGTATATGAGTGTTTTGCCTGGATATATGCCTATGTGCCACATGTGTATCTGGTGCCTGTGGATTTCAGAAGAAAGTGTTAGATCCCTTCAACCTGGAGTTACAAATGTGTGTGAGCTGTCATGTGGGTACTAGGAACCCAAACCAGGTCCTCTGCAAGACCATCAAATGCTCTCAATCACTGAGCCACCTCTCCAGTCAGAAGTCCTGGCAATTATTGCCATCTCTTTGAATAGGTATCATTTCTTAGTGTTGGAAGATTTGAACACAAAGAAACTCTCCTTTTTGTAAAACACATTGAATTATTGTGAATGATAGGGACCTCACTAAAGATTAGAACTCATTTTTCTTACCTACCTGTATTTTGGTACCCATCATCTGTCTTCTCTTTATCCCCCTCCCCAAACCCCCACTTATCACCATTCTCTTCTCTACTTTTATGAAGAGACTATTTTCAGGTGTTTTAAATGGGTGAGACCAAGTAATAACTTATTTCATCTGTCTTATTTCCCTTAATATAATTCTCTATATTTTCATCTATGCTGTTGGAACATTTCAGCCTTTCATTCTTTGTGTAGTTGAATAGTATTCACCAGCTGACAGAGACTTACACTGCTTTGATATTTAACTACTGTATACAGTACAGTAAGCATAGGCCTTCATATTTCTCTTTGATCTCTCTGATACTTCCATCTGATATTTTTCTTGAACATAGAAATTAACTGTTGCTTAGTTTCTAAATTTTCAGTATTTTCCATGTGCTATTTGTTACCAATTCCTGTTTAAAGCAGTAAGGGAGTAAGGAATACATTTTCTGTGATTTCAGGGTTTTTTCTTTCAGTTTTAGCTTTGTTGCCTGGGGATGTGGTCAGTTTTTGTAAATATATACGTGCACTATCATTTCAAAATTGATTAGGATTGAGGATGTAGCCGAGCAACAGCTCACTCACCGAGCATAAGCAAGGCCCTAGGCAGAAGGTTGGTTCAATCTCAACTAAATGAAACAATGAAAATAAATGTTAAGTCAGACAAATAAATGTATTGTTTGGTATTCTCTTTATATTATTAAAATTTTATTTCACAAACTCCCAAGAAAAGGCTTGTACCTTTTTAAAGTCACAGCTATAGTTTTGTGTGTTATATTTTCTCTGTTTGCAGTTCTTCTCCTTGGCCAGTATGAGCCCTCCTTTGTCTTCCTCTGTCTTCTGTCTTCCACAGCCCCTGCCTTTGCAGCTGTTCTGGGCACTAACTCACCCTTAAGTTATTCAGGTTTTTGTTGTAGTGACAAAATTCCTGAGAAAAATAATTTGAAAGTGGAAACATTTACTTTGGCTCCCACGTTCCATAGCTGTCTCCACTGAGTTTTAAGCTATTGTGAAATTCAGCAGCATGGCACAGGACATGCAGTGGAGCAAAGCTGCTTATTTTATGGTGCCAGGAAATATAAAGGAGAGCCAAAGAAAGGAAACCAGAGAGGAGAGAGTCCTGTAGACACAGCACACTCTTCAGGGATGTGCCCCTTGTCACCTAATGTCTCCATATAGGCCCCATTACCTCCCAATAGTGCTGTCCCATGACTAATCCATCAGTGGGGTCAGAGCCCTTATGAACTTGTCACTTTCTTAAATCCCTACACGACCATTCAGGTGCGCATGACTTTAGGAGACATTTCACATTTAAATCACAACTAACATGATCGATTGTCCTGATACTAGATGTTTTTTCTAGTTTCCTGTTCAGCCTCAGATACTTCATACTGTTTCTGTCTCCCTCATCCTGCTCAGCTTCTGATGTCCCACGCCAGACTTCTCTACCATGCCTGCACTCCCTTCACCATAGCCAGGAATCTCAGTTAGCTCTCAGTAATGTCTTCCTTATTACTCAAGTTATTTCTCCCTTCGCTTTATTTCCAAAGCTTCATTTAATCCCAATGTCTAGAATCTGAGAGTTAATGACTATCTTCTCCTACACTCAAGAGATCCCCACAGCATCACTCTTGGTTCTAAGCCTGTGCTGGGCTGCGGCTACGTTGCCCTCTACTCTCGACGACTACTCACTGAGCCTTCATTATGCTGCTGGGCTGGAGAAGGAAGAGGATTTTTTACTGTCATTTTTGGAGGCTATAGAAGTCTAACTTGATAATTTTCTTCCATGCTTTATAAATGTCATCCTGATGCCTTGTTGGCCTCGTTCTCTCGAGCGATCAGATTTCATGTGCATCATGATTCTTTATCCATAATGTCCTCAGATTTAATGTCTGTGTCCCTCCAAAGTTCAGATGTTTAAATCTAATCCACCATGTGAGGGTATTTGATAGTTGGACTTGGGAAGTGGTAATATCATGAGTTGGAGGTTTTCATGAATGGAACAAAGGCCTCTTTAAGGGGCCCCATGAAGCTCCCTTACCTCTTGTGCAATGGAAGAGTATGACCCCTATGAACCAGGAAGCAGGCTTGCACTGAGTACAAGTCTGCCAGAGCATTTACATTTAACCTTCTTAATCTTCAGAGTTCTGGGGATTCGTGTTGCTTAGCAGTCAGCCCAGCTGTCTGTCCACTATTTCAGTCAGAATTGACTCAGGCATATCCCATTTTCCTTGTTAATTTCAAGACCTCTTTGTATTTGGATTTCAGCAATTTGATTATGTGTACATAGGTATTGGTTTTAAACAATTATTATTGTTTATTCTATTTGGGGTTTACTGAGATCATTGTACCTGGGAATTGATATTCTCCATCAATTCTAGAATAATCTCAATTTTACCTTCACAAATATCTATTTTCCTCCCTCCTTAGTACTCCATTTATACATATATTATTTTATTTAATAACATTCCATAGGCTCTTGACTCCTGTTTCTTCCCTCATTTTTTTGGTCATTACTTTTCTCTTTGAAAAGTCCTCTTTTCCATGGGATACCTTTAATGATCTGCAAGTTCACAATGCCCTTCCTTTGCCATGACCAGTATGCTGTAAGCCCATCACATGAATTCTTTATTTCTAATAATTAGTGTTTTATTAACCTAGAATTTCTATTTATTCTTTACACACATTGGGGGCAGACAGAGAGTTAAATTATACAAATTGCTTTTCAAGAGCAAGGAATACTTATTCAGTGGGTTATAGAGGTCCTAGTGTCCAAGTAAACCTCACACAGTCCTGGAAAAAGTATGGATAGGCAATAGATAAGCCAAGTATATGTGTATGTGTATGTATATAATGTGTACAGTGGTAGCTGCCTATATATCTACTCCATTAAATTTTAGGATAAAATCAATGATTTTTTTCTGTAGGGGAAAAAGCTGCTAAAAATTCAAGTAATTAAAAGATTATGGGTACAGTATGATATAAAAAAGAAAATTATTTGTTGTTATTTGGAGGCATGGAAAGCTATTCTGAAGACATACTAAAGCTCAAGATCAGAAAGTAAATCAGTGATAGACCCAATAACATGAAATATAAGTAACAAAGAAGAGTTAAGAATGAAGACAGTAAGTCAGCTGCAGCTCTACCACAAGTGCACTAAAGCAGAAGGATGGAGCACTCATAGAACAGAAGGATGGAACACTCATAAAACAGAAGGATGGAGCACTCATAAAACAGAAGGATGGAGTACTCATAGAACAGAAAGATGGGGCACTCATAAAACAGAAGGATGGAGCACTCGTAAAACAAGGATGGAGCACTCATAAAACAAGGATGGAGCATTCATAAAACAAGGATGGAGCACTCATAAAACAAGGATGGAGCACTCATAGAGCAGAAGGATGGAGCACTCATAGAATAGAAGGATGGAGCCCTCAGCTTCAGCTCTACCACAAGAGCACTAAAATAGAAATGTGGCGCACTCAGTCTGCTTTGGGGAACTTGGGCAAGCTGTGGTCCACAAGAGGAAACACTCAGAATGTCATCAACTCAAGCTGGGAAGACAGAGAAACTGGGAAAGGTCTCCATTTCATAATTTCCAATAAAATAACTGTTATATGAGAATTACAAAATACCTGTACTACAAAATACAGATGGGGCAATTCAGAGAGTACCTGTCAGGGTGACATTTGCAGTGAAAAAAAGAGACTCACATGATCACTGTGGGAGCTCCCAGGGTCACCAATGTAACTAAACAGTAAACTTCGCTCTGGAAGCTGGATGATGAAGCTTCTCTTACTGTGACATTATTATAAAACATGCAAAATTATTGTTCCAAATACATTGATTTTTTTTTCCCATAAAGAACCATTAGTCTTGCCCATGATACAAAACAAATTGTTTATATCTGTGGGCTTGGTGGTCAAGGAACCCAGCTAGACATCTTTCAGTCCTTAATAAGGAGACCAGGAAACAGAAACAGCTGCATCTTTTTTCAAATTTACATGTTTTGTTTGTCTGTGTTTTTTTATGGAAGGTAGTGTGGAGATAGAGTCTCATGGACCTCAGGTACTATGTATGTATCTGAAGATGACCTTGAACATCCAATCCTCTTGCCTTGATCTACTACTGGAGCTACAGGTGTGTGCCACCAAACCCAGTATTGCTGTTAATTTTTCCTAATAGATGGAAATTGAATGCCTAGCCATCTCCCCAGAGCTATTATTCTGCAACAGTTTGATTTCCATCGTAAAGCAGAAGATTCTGAAAAGTCAGCTTTGTCTGTGATGTCAGTGATGAGATAAAAGTCCCTTGCTATCAGGATGAGGGGAGTTACCGCTTCTGGAAACCAACTCAAACCAAGTTGACAGTCAATTTAAGACCTACAGAAAGCATGTAAATGCATGGAAAATGGTTAGTTGCTTAAATTAATATCACCTGTGAGACTACCATTGCTCCACAAGAAGCAAAGTCGTAAAGAGATTCTTTGTTAATATATGCTCAATCTAGAAACAATTTCAAATTTAAAAATATTACTGGTTAGAGTTAGAATGGAGGCATGGACTTTGCAAGTGTGAGGTTTACAAAGGAATGTACTTGTGCTGGGAGAGACTTTTCTGGTTTACTGAAAAAAGAAACAAGCAAAAACTGTCTTGTTTCAGATCTGACTAACCAGTATCCTAGGGTGGTAGTTACGGGGCCTGTACCTGGCAAGCCTTGTAAGGTGCTTCTGTCAGGGAGAACATAGAACTACAGGCAAAACAGTGTGCTGAGGCTCCAGAAAAGATTAGACCCCTAAAAGAGGTTTTTTTTAACTTCCTCTCCCTTCCTTCCTTTCCTTTTTATTTGATTTTATCTTTTATTATATTTTGTTTGCATTTTGGTTTTTGTTTTCCAAAACAGGATTTCTCTTAATATCCCTGATTGTCCTGGAATACTTTGTAGACCAAGCTGGCCTTGAACTCAGATCTGCCTATCACTCCCAACCTTGTTTTACTTCCATACGTTTGTGTTACGACAGTGTAGTCCAAGCTGGCCTGGAACTCCCGATCCTTCTGCCTAAGTCTCCCAAATCTGAGATTTTCAGGTGATTTTGATACAGACCCTGAGCATTGGGTCACACTGGCACTGCTACTGGAGCACAGTTGTCCTGTGGTCCATAGCAGCATCGGCTCTGTGCACTTGGTACACATGTACACACCTGCTACAGCAATGGCGCCCAGTCCCTCACCAGATTGTACTTCCCTGAAGGACAATTAGCATGCAAGCAGTCCCTATTTGAAGATCTGTGTTGATGAATTCTGTAGTCTATCTGTAAGTAAAGATAACATGGGCTGGAACATTGTCCAGTGCTCAGCCGTTAAGAGGACATGCTGCTCTTGGACAGGACCTAAAATCAATTCTCAGCACTCACATTGCCTCAAACATCTTTAACTTCATCTCTGGGTGGATCTGTGCTTCTCGTTTCCAAGGACACTTTCACTCATGTGTCCCTATCTCCTATAATTAAAAATGAAACGTCTTTAAAAATTATGAATATCCTTTCATTTCTATACTCTGAGGTCTGGATACGGGAAAACACTGAAAATTTCTGAGCTGTCCTGAGCACATCTTTCTAGCTAAGGTTAGAAAAGGTGACATTCTGCCTGTATTATTATTAGTAGTATTACTATATTACTATAGTATCATAGTATACTGTAGTATAGTATTATACTACTACTACTACTACTACTACTACTACTACTACTACTACTACTACTAGTATAATAATAAATACATGGGGTCTTGAGTAACACCCTCCTTAGCCTCCCTGTGGGGTATCCACAGGATGCTTCACAATGCTCAGCTCCAACCCGTCATCTGGCTTCAGCTCTTTTGCTATACGCAGATCGTCCATTGGCAGTCTATTTATACCACATTAGTGCATTTTTATGCTTTGAATTGGTGATGATGATGTCATCTAATGCCCCTAAGAAGAGTTCTGAAGCAGTACCCAGAGGCGATAAGCACCAGGAAGCTGTACTGTGCCCTTCAAATACTTGTTTGATGAACTTAGTTTAAGCATGAGTTATAGTGCTGTACAATGTTTATTCAATAGCTATCATTTTAAAACACATAGGACTGCATTTATCTGATCAATTAGTGAACATTCTTGGGCCAGAGGCTTGTAAGAAGAAGTCTGTTCTCAGCCCAGCCATCCTTGGTAATGAAAGTCGAATGTATTTATTATTTTTGAATGCCTAGTCTTTAGTGTTTAGTAAACATTCATGGACTTTTATGAGCAATTGTTTGGATAAGAGAAGTGGAAGGAAAAAATTCGTTTCTTGAAAAAAAATTACTGAACTCAGAATAAGGGTTTTAATACTACCCAGAGAAACAGGAAGCCATTGGAGATGGTTTAGTCCTAAAAGAATCCCTTGATTGTGAATTGTTCAATAGGCTTGATTGAACCTGGAACAAGGTTGGTATGAGAGAGAGCAACACATGCCTGGGTTGCTGTTCACAGGGAGCTTGTGCAGAAGTTTGAGCATGCCTTCCAAGGGAAGTATTGTAGAAATGGAAGTGGAGATAGGCTGAACATATCAAGCTGAGGCATGCGGATTCTACCACAGAGCTGAGGACAGGGTGTGAAGACAAGGAGCAGGTGACAGACAAAGGGACTGAGGCATGGAGTCAGTGATTGTCACCCAAGGATGGAGCCGGCAAGGGATGGGGCTAACCTGTGGGGTTTGCCTCGCTCGACTTAGCTCTAGTGTGTGCTATGGTTTTGGTATTTTCTTCACACCATGCTATTGCACCTGTTCTACTGAGACTTTTAAGATACCAGTAATGAATCACAGACCTTATTCACTATATCTAAGTAGCTGAGGAATTTCTGAGGCTATTGGGTGAAAGAGGGTGACAATAGATCTACTTTTATAATGAAGGGTGAATTTTTGTAGCTAATTCTAAAATTTTGTCTGGAGAGATGGATGTTCGATTTATTTGTGTGTGCATGTTTGTGTGCACAGGCATGTGTGCGTATATGCATGCGTATATGTTCCTGATTGTGTATATGTAAGGGGGCACTTAGAGGCTAGTGGTTGGCATAGAAATGACTTCCTGGATTGCTTCCTTTCTTAATTATTTTTAATTTTAGTTAATTAAAAAATAGATGTGTGCTTATATTTTTGTGGGTGGGTATGTTCCAGAGAAGAGCAGTGGGTGCTAGAAAATAAACTTGTGTCCTCTGAAAAAGCAACAAGGGTCCTTTAGTGCTGAATTATCTCAGTAAAAGGAGTTATTTATTAAGAGTTCATTTCTACAAAGAAAAAAAGGCTGGTTGCTATTTTGCTATAGTCTGTTAGCGTCACCCATTGCACCAAGCTGCCCATAAGCCACTTGGAATTGTTGGATAAGATTTATCCCCTGACAGACATCTCAAATAATAAAGAAATGTAGATTTCTTAAAATGTCAACAGTAAAGGGAGATTTGAATGGCATGTTAAAAGCTAGGATTTAGACTGTTTGGGGCTAAATACTACATATGTTCAATTGAGCTGGAGATTAAATGTAACAGGAATTGGGACGGTCGTTATCGTTCCTCATCTGCTTTGAATTTAATGCATCTCCATGAACAAAACTGTGTTTGTGAAGGATATTAAGGTTTGTTTGGCCTTGTCCTCCACCCCCAGCACTCTGTGGCCCTCTCGCAAGGCTTTGTTCCCTGAGCTGACTGACACATAAACAGAAGACAGATGGTGCAGAGATGACTCTCATGATAATTCATTTTTCAGCTAGTCATGAAGATATTTTGATTACAGTATGTTTAAGTGATTACAACACCGTCAGTTGTGCTAGGCTTGCTGGGAAGGAGCAAATGGGAAACAAGTTATGTGTTGTTTGTGCCCAACAAAAGATGCACCGTGGTGTGATGATTTTAATTCCTAATGTCAAACTAAGGCTGAAGGAGATTAAAATATGTATACCATAAGGTAAGTCAATTAAACACAGATCACATGAAATTATAACTACACAACTCTGAGGCATAAATATTTTGTTTTGGAGAGTAAAATGCTGTTATGTGGAAGAAACCAGTGTTTTCTTAGAGGTAGCTGTCTGCGCACAGCTACTTAGGATACCGTGTGGCTTGATTTTAGTTTACACAAATCATAATTATCATTCAGCAAGCTTACTGAGTCATGAAGGTTGAAACTGAAATCACAGGGCTTGAGCATTCAATAGAATAAATCCTGTTGTTCTGGGAGTATTGATCTAGGAGTTGGGCCCAGCAGAAGTCTAGGCCCAAACTAGAATTGTGTGACTAAGGGGACTACGTGAATGTTCCCATTTGTTTACAGCTTACAATTCACACCACTGTGTTTGGCTTCTCCACAGGATAATTGATCGCTTAGATGGAGTTCGCTTATTGTGGTCCCTGCTCAAAAACCCACACCCAGACGTGAAGGCCAGTGCAGCGTGGGCACTCTGTCCCTGCATTGAAAATGCAAAGGTAGATGGGATTGCAAACTAGTCTCTTGTAGAACTTCTAAACATTTGAATCATGTCAGCACAGGCGACTCATTTATTTGGATTCGCTTTTGGTCAGATTCATCTGATAGAAAAAAGATGACTAAATATTTATAGTAAAGTGCTTTTTTGCAATGCTTTCTTCTGGTTGTTTGAAAAACATCACATGAAACTAGACAAAAGTAACAGCAAAGTGCCTTGTTCTTCTCTTTTGGGAGATGAGAACATGACTGCACTATATTTTCTGTTGCTTAAGGAGAGGACAAACTGGGGGACCTTGGCTGCTTTCCCAGGGTTACAGTAGTAGCAACAGCAGAGTGTCCTTGAAAAGGTCATGTAACATTAAAGGCGGGATCAAACATTTATCTGTTGATAAATGTTATTAGTTACTTTAGTTTTCATTTGTAAATTTTGTTTTTTCAAAGATCTCTTTCAGCCTGCTTTTCTCTTTGTGGCACTAGAATAGAATCCGGGTCTCACACATACTCCGAAATCTGTCTTGGTAGAGTCAGATGCCAGGCTGACCTCAGCTTACAGGCAGATCCTCACTCCTTCAGGCCCCTGAGTCGCTTTGATTTTAGGTACTTGCCTCCAAACCCACCCTGCTTCTCTTACCTTTACTTCACATTCTACAATTTCTCTTAAAGACTGTTGCCACTGAATGTTTTAATTTATTATTAAGGAATTTCTATACAAATTTAGTGTGACCTAAATTATTATCCCAAATATGAAAAAATGAGTTGTGAGGTTTGTTAGGAGTAGATTTTGGTTTTGCTACTATAAAATGACAATTGGACCATAGTTTTATCAAAGCACAAATAAATAAAAAACTGGTAAAGAGCTCAAGTGTTCACCTAGAGAAAAATTGACAAGAGGATAGTAGTTAATATTGTATTATACAGTGGGCTGGGGTCCAGAGCAGACCTTGGGTGCAAGCTCTGCAGCCAGTCTCACAACACCCAGAGGAAGCTCCACTTCCAGGCATTCTAACACACCTAGGATCAGAGGTGAGGAGGAACCAAAATCTTTCCCAACTGGGAGTAACTGGGACCAGTGAGACCAGACACATAGGAACTCTGCTAGCCCAGTGACTTGGGTTCCTTCCGATCTGTCTGGGCTGTGGCCCAGAGCAGACCTTGGGCACAAGCTCTGCAGCCAGTCCTACAACACCCAGAGGAAGCTCTACTCCCAGGCATTCTGACACACCTAGGATCAGAGGTGAGTAGGAACCAACATCTGTCCCAACATTGGGAGTAACTGGGACTAGCAGGACCAGGCCACAGGAACTCCACCAGCCCAGTAACTCGGGTTCCTTCCAGTCTGTCTGGGTTAGTGTTCTGAGCAGACCTTGGGCGCAAGCTCTGCAGCCAGTCCCACAACACACAGAGAAAGCCCCACTCCCAGATCTAATAAGCTCAGGATCACAGGATTCCAGAATCACAGGATCATAGAGACAGCTTGACTCTGAGGAGTTCTGACACAACCAGGATCACAGGAAGGACAGGCTCCAGTCAGATTTAGCAAGGGCAGAGTTTAGAGTTTAGATTTAGCAAGTTTAGAGTTAACCAGATGGTGGAGGGCAAGCCTAAGAAAATAAACAACACAAACCAAGGTCACTTGCCATCATCAGAACCCATTTCTCCCACCATAGCAAGTCCTGGAAACACCATCACACTGGAAAAGCAAGATTCAGATCTAAAAATCACTTCTCATGATGATGATACAGGACCTTAAGAAAGACATAA
>NW_022196895.1:3888646-3889082 GCF_008632895.1 Mastomys coucha | reverse complement strand
AAAGAATTTTAAAAGCAGTAAGGGAAAAAGGTCAAGTAACATATAAAGGCAGGCTTATCAGAATTACGCCAGACGTCTTACCAGAGACTATGAAAGCTAGAAGATCCTGAGCAGACATCATACAGACCCTACAAGAACACAAATGCCAGCCCAGGCTGCTATACCTAGCAACACTCTCAATTACCATAGATGGAGAAAATATATTCCATGACAAAACAAAATTTACACAATATCTTTCCACAAATCCAGCCCTACAAAGGATAATAGATGGAAAACATCAACATAAGGAGCAAAACTACACCCTAGAAGAAGCAAGAAGGTAATCTTTCAACAAAGCCCCACAAGCCTAATTCCACCTTTTACAACAGAAACAACAGGAAGTGACAATTACTTTTTCTTAATACCTTAATTTGAAAATTAATATTACCAACATATC
>NW_022196895.1:3881615-3888143 GCF_008632895.1 Mastomys coucha | reverse complement strand
GATGTGAGGGTCATTGAAATACAGCCTTATTACAATGAAACCCAATGTCTAAAAATTGTCCTTATTTTAGGCTTGTTCCACAATAAGAGCCAAGATTTTAAACTCTAGTAAATACAAAACAAACAAAAAGACTTTATATATTCATGTTCATTTAAGAAAATACTAGTAGTGATGTATTATTTTTAAGTATACAGTTAATATGTTTGGAGTTATTTAAAATTTATATTGAGAAAAATGTATTTTCACTATTGTTGTAGATGAGCATCTGCATAAGACTGTTAAATTGATTGTTGTTTTATATCAAACAACTTTTATAATACTTATTTTTATTATAATATTTTATAAATTTTAAGGAATATGATAAAAAGATATTGTAGGTATTTAAGCGGTGGTCTCTGTGAGGAGTGGTGGTACAAAAGGGAAACAAGAATGTGATTCAATTCTATTTAATTAAAATATGTTTTTAAATGTTAACAAATTTAGATAAATTAAAATCATGTAACTTTTCTCATCATAATGCAATAATTTTTTTTTAAAAAAGTATTGTATTACACAACATGACAATACAAAATAAATTTATCTTATGTGTTTGGCAGTGTTGCCATATCTCATAAATGTATTAAAGCAAGAAGAAAGCTGCAGTAGATGTATAATATGATTTCTATTAAAATGCAAACAAAAATTTAATATAAACTTTAAGTATTACTTAGGAAGCAAAAAAGTAGCCTATTGGTAAAAATTAATACACTATATGCTTGTAGGATAATTCTTATTCAGCTTCATCTCAGCCCTTCATTCGTTAACATTCATAACTATTAAAACAATAACCAAATATTTAAGAAATTTTAATGGTATTAAAATACTAACCAAGATTAGGAGGACAAACTTTAGAGGACATAGATATAATGTAAGATATAGAATATACATTTAAAAATTTAAAAACTGAATATCCTTAGAAAAATATAAAAGAAAACACTAAGTCTAAATAGATTGTTACAACAAAATTCTGAATACCTGTATACAAACCTAAACAGTCTATCTCCAGAGACTAAAGAAACCATAAAAAAAAATAATCACACTAACATTAGGCTTAATGCAGTGGAAACTTAAGGGTTCTTTAGAAAGTCAGTTGTGTTGGACGGTGTTTTACTAGGGCAAACACATGATGGAACATTTGTGTTGAAGTGGACACATGTGAAAGGTTAAGGCACACTTATAAAGGAACATGTCCCTGAAGCAAACACAGGTGCAAAAGTGTTCTGCTAAAAAAAGCACATGAAAGGACATAAAGGATTCTTTGCTAATAGCACACATATATTAGTCTGCCTTATAGTGTATAGTTGAGGTCCATTGGTTGGGACTCCATAGAGAGAAAGGCACCAGAAAACTTCTGGGTTTTTGTTGCTTCCTCAAACTTATACTGATTGGCCAAGTGATGTCAGCTGAGACAGACTCATGTGGTATTTTGTTAAGTCAGACTTGCATGCTAAGACAAGACCCATGATGAGGCAAGACCTATGGAGGACATGTGATGTTTGGAGGGATATAAACCGGACTTGATGGACAGTGGAGGATGCTGAGCTTGGCTTGCTGGTATGTAATGCTTGTTGGTCTTGTGTCTTCACTGATCTTTGCTTTGATGAGAGAAGCACAGCAGAGAACTTCTCCTGGTGTCCCTTCTGGTACCTCCTGTTGACTCATGTCGAAGCCGAGACCTGGTTGTCTGTTGATTTGTATTTGCTATCCTGACTCTACCAAACTGGATTGCTGGTATATCTGTGAAGTGTTTGCCAGTAGAGAGAGGTGCTGCTGCTGACCTGTGATCTGAACTGCAGATTTCCTGACAACACAGATGGGAGTTCCTTCAAAGAACCTTTCTCGATAGGTCTACTTCCCCTGTACCCTTTCTTTTCCACTATCTTTGGAGGGTGGTGGGATAAAAGGGAGGTTAAAGCATTTAAGAACCATTATTAAAAGAAAACATTGGAAATTTTAAAAATATTAGCTTAACATTTTCCTTTGTAATTTTTCATTAGTTCTTTGGAACATTTTGTATAATATATATTTTAGTTCTCTTCACCCCTCCTTCATCTTCTCCCAGATGAACCCCCTTCCATACACATCTAACTTTACGACTTCTTTTTAAAAACCTCATCAAGTCCAATTTGTGCTTCCCATATTGTCCTGGAGGTGTGGCCCTTCAGTGGAGCAGGGTTAACCTACAAGGACACACGCCCTTGAATAAACTTTACTCTTCCTCCCATAGCAGCTACCAGCTGTCAACAACTCCTCATGTGCTTGTGTGACTTCATACCCTTCTCTCATTTGTGTGGCTCAAACTTGTATGCTCACAGCTGCTGTGAGTTTAAGTGTGCAACTGCTCTTCTGTGCCCTTGTACTCACCCTCTGCCTCTGCCTCTGCCTCCCGCAGTCCTTCTGTCTCTTCTTCCACAATGATTCCTTATCCTAGGGAGGAGGAGATGGAATATAGATGTTTTATTTATGGCTGAACAATCCATAAATTTTTGTTCTCTGTATTTTGAGCAGCTGTGGATCTCTGCATCCATCACCATCTACTGAAGAAGGAAGCTTCTTTGATGAGAGTTGAAACATGCATTAATCTGTGGGTAGAATAAGTCATTAAGAGGTGGTTTACTACTGTGTATATTTAGCAGAATAGTAGTAAATTTTTTCCATAAGGCCTATGATCAGTCTAGCTACAGTTTTTTGACCCTGATAAGGGTGACAGGTATATTTGCTCAATTCGTGGAGCAAACTTCAAATCCTATCAGAAAGTGATTAGGTACTGCAGCCCATTTGTGTCCTTATTGCACCAGTGTCATGCCCAGGCCAGTCACCATTGTAGCTCTTAAGATTTTTACAGCTAGGTAAAACTGATGATTTCTTTTCTCCTCTGTTTTCATGCAGCACCTTTTAGCAGTATAAGAGCTCATTAGTAGGGATGAAGCTTCCAGGTTAGTGGGAGCTCAATTTATCCACCTGCTGATTTGAGTCTGAGGTGTCATCTTCCCCTGTTACATATGCTCTTACCATCATGCTCTGGAGCTTTAACCATGAATGTCGTCAATAACCTGTAATGTTTGAGGTCTCTGGAACCTTACTGGCCAACATTCTAAAAAAGATAACCCATTCCCAGCAGTAGGCTTTTTAGCCTATGGTATCTAGTAGGAGCGTTGTCACCCTGTGAAACTCCATTTAAACTCTTTATAGTGTTTTTATGTATATATTTCAGAAGCTTCTACAGTAGGTTTCCATATATGTGTATTCATGTATGTGTTTCAGAACCTTTACAGTAGATTTCTGAAGCTTTAATGTGAGTTATGCCTCTCATACTCATCCCAATGTAATTCTTCCTGTTTAGTTATTTCCCTGTAAGTCTTATACCACTGCATTTTATTTTGCTTCCCTTGAAATGCCCTCCACAGCCCATTACTGATTTTTATGACCTCTGTAGCCATTGCACATGAAACACATATCTGAAGATACAAATGGAACTTCACAAAATGAGAAGATGCACATCTGTCTATTTTCATTCTTATTAGCATTTGAGTAACACTCCACTACTTAAATGTACCTCATTTTTCTTCTCAGCTCATCAGCTGATTGATATCTAGGCTGTTTCCACTTCCTGACTATTTTTAATTGAGCAAAAATGACCGTGAATGAGCAAGTACCTCTGTATTAGGACATAAGGGCTCTTTGGCTACCCAAGAGTAGTCTAGCTGGATCCTGCTATTTTTAACTGTTGGAAGAAACTACACACAGATTTCCATAGTGGTTGTACCAGTTAGCACTTGCTCCAGTAAATAAGTTCTTCCTGTTTTGCCACATCAATACCAGCATTTGTTAGGATTATTGTTTTGATCTTAGCCATTATGGCTGAGATGAGATGAAATCTCAAAGTGGTTTTAATTTACTTTTCATTGATGGCCAAGGATGTTGAGCACTTAAAAATGTTTCCCAGCCATTTGTATTTTATCTTTTGTAAACTCTCTGTTTAGTACCATGCCCCATTTTAAAATTTGATATCTTATTTTTTAATGCTCATGAGTTTTTTGTCTTTAATCCCTTTTAATCCCTTTTGTTTTGTTTTTAAGCCCTTATCTACTCTATGTAGTAACCTTCCGTCGATGTATAGATGACAAAGATTTTTCCAATTTATAGCCTGCCTCTTTGCTGGAATTATAGTATAACTTGCTTTACAGAATCTTTTCAATTTAATGAGGTCCCATTTATTAATTATTGGTTTTAATACCTATGCTTCCAAGGGTCCTATTCAGAGACTCCTTTACTATGTCAATGACTTCAAATATTTCCTACTTTCTCCTCTACCAGGTTCAGGTATCAAGTCTTATGTTGAGATCCTTCCTATATCTAGAGCTGAGTTTTGTACAAGGTAATGTATAAGGATTGGATTAAATTCTTCTATATGTAGCTGTTTAATTATCAGCACCATATCTTAATATGTAGTCATTTTTGGAGAAATCTTCCTGGGCTGCTGAGAAGAATGTGTATTCTTCTCTATTTGGGTGGAATGTTCTGTTAGGTTCATTTGATTTATGATATCATCTAACTTCATAGTTTTTTTTGTTTAGTTTTTATCCAGATGATCTGTCTATAGGTAAGAGTAGGGTATTCAAATCAACTACCATCACCACGTTGAGGTTAATCTGCTGTTTTATCTCTAACAGTATTTTCTTAAGAAGTTGGATGTCAAAAAAAAAAAAAAAAAAAAAAAAGAAGTTGGATGTCTCATTTGTGGAGTATATAAGTTTATGAGTGTAATATTCTGTTGGCATATTTTTCCATTTAATGAGGATTAAATTCTAGTTTTATATCTATTTTATAAGATAAATTATTTAAGCCTCTTTCTTTCTTAGTTACATTTGTTTGTAATAGCTTTTTCTATCTTGTTTCCAGTCCAATTTCTGTCCCACTAATAAGAAATTTAAGCCATTGATATTGAGTTAATATTGAAAGATATGGATTAATTTCTGTCATCTTGTTCATTTCTGTGGTGTTCCCCAGGTCTCTTTTGGCTTATTGACATGGTTTATTTATTCCTGTGTAACCTCTAAGGTCTGATCACTCTTTTTATACTGAAATAGTTTTTTTCAATATCTTCTATAGAGTTGGCCTAATAGTTTTATTGTGGAAAGTTTTCTCCTTCAATTTTAATGATATTGATAAATATAATAGTCTGAGTTGATAGTTATATTCTTTCAGAGCTTAGAATATATCTTTCCTGGCCTTTATATCTTAAAGGTCTCTTGAATAATCAAATGTTATTGTGATAAGCTTGCCTTTACAAAATGACTTGACTTGTAATTTTCTATATATTTTCTTCATTCTGTGTTTTAAATATTTTAACTATTATGTGCCATGGAGAATTTATTTCTGATCTTGTCTTCTTGGTATTCTGTAGGCTTCTTGTATGTGGCTGGATATCTCTTTCTCTATGCATGGGGAATTTTCTTCTATGATTTTACATATTCAGATATTCTCTATGGTGTTATTTCTCCTTCCTCCTCCTCCCTTCTCCTCTTCCCCTCCAAAAAATTAGAGATTAGGTATGTTCATATATTTTCCCCAAACTCTCTCATATTCTGTTCATACTTTTTAAATTTTCCCATTGACTTTTACTGAGGGATCTAATTCCTCTCTTTTGTTTTCCATTCCTGCCTCCCTGTATTTATCCTGGTAGTAAGGTTTTCTACTGAGGTTCTTCAATTACTTTCTGAAATTTTCATTTACAGTAACTTTTCAGTTTGGGCTTTCTTCAATAATTTATATTATCTTAGATTGATTTCCTTATTTCGCTCTTATCTTTGTCTTGTTGATTTGTTTGAACATAGTTATAAACATTTTCAACTTTTTGTCTGGAATTTCATATAGGTATTTTCATTTGGGGTTATTGCTATGAGATTTGTAGTTTGGGAGGATATACATTATTTTTAGATGGTGTGTGTGTGTGTGTGTGTGTGTGTGTGTGTGTGTGCATGTATGCACGTGTCTGTGAGTTCTTAGACCTTGGAACTTAGAACAAGTTTCTCTTGGATCACATTTAGTGGCTTGAGCTGCCCAGATGAAGAGTAGACTGGCATCTTGAATGTCCACAAAGAGTTTGGGAGGCAGTCGTGGTCCCTGCAAAGCAGTCACAGAGCTTAGGTGACCCAAATGGAGTGTGGCTGAAAGGAAAAAAGCAGATAGCCTACCATAGTCAGACTGGAAAAATCTCTATTTTTGTTTTATTTCTGAAGACAGAATTTTGTGTAGCTTAGGCTGACTAGAACTCACTGTATAGCAAAGGCTTTTTTTATTAGATATTTTCTTTATTTACATTTCAAATGTTATCCCTTTTGTGTTTCCCCTCTGAAAACCCTCTATCCTGGATCTGGAGAATATCATCCTGAGTGAGGTAACCCAATCACAAAAGAATAAACACGGTATGTACTCACTGATAAGTGGTTATTAGCCCAGAAGTTTGGAATACAGGAAGAACAACCC
>NW_022196895.1:3880190-3880855 GCF_008632895.1 Mastomys coucha | reverse complement strand
GAAAACCCTCTATCCTATTCCCCCTCCCCCTGCTCACCAATCCACCCACTCCTGCTTCCCTGTCTTGGCATTCCCCTTCCCTGTCCTGGCATTCCCCTACCCTGGGGCTTTGAGCCTTCACAGGACCAAGGGCCTCTCCTCTCACTGATGTCCAACAAGGCCATCATCTGCTATATATGCAGCTGGAGCCATGGGTCCCTTATGTATACACTGGAACTCTGGGAATACTGGTTGATTCATATTGTAGTTTCTCCTATGAGGCTGCAAACTCCTTCAGCTCCTTAGGTCCTTTCTCTATCTCCTCCACTGGGGACCCTGTGCTCAGTCCAATGGTTGGCTGAGAGCATCGACCTCTGTATTTGTCAGACACTGGCAAAGCTTCTCAGGAGACAGCTATATCAGGCTCCTGTCAGCCAGCATTTGTTGGCATGCACAATAGTGTCTGGGTTTGGTAATTGTATATGGGATGTATCCCCAGGTGGGGCAGTCTCTGGATGGCATTTCCTTCAGTCTCTGCTCCATAGTTTCTCTCTGTGTCTCATCCCATTGGTATTTTGTTCCTTTTCTAAGAAGGATCAAAGTATCCACACTTTGGTATTCCTTCTTCTTGTTCTTGTTCTTGTTCTTGTTCTTCTTGTTCTTGTTCTTCTTTTTTTTTTTTTTTT
>NW_022196895.1:3874401-3880180 GCF_008632895.1 Mastomys coucha | reverse complement strand
TGTAGACCAGGCTGGCCTTGAACTCAGAAATCCGCCTGCTTCTGCCTTCCAAGTACTGGGATTAAAGGTGTCCACCACCACTGACCAGCTGGTATTCCTTCTTCTTGAGTTTCATGTGGTCTGTGAACTTTATCTTGGATATTCCAAGTTTCTGGGCTAATATCCACTTATCAGTGAGTGCATAACATGTGTGTTTTTTGTGATTGGGTTACCTCATTCAAGATGATATTTTCAAGTTTCATCCATTTGACTATGAATTTCATGAAGTCATTGTTTTAAATAGCTGAGTAGTACTCCATTGTGTAAATGTACCATATTTTCTGTATCCATTCCTCTGTTGAAGAACATCTGGGTTCTTTCCCACTTCTGGCTATTATAAATAAGGCTGCTATGAACATAGTGGAGCATGTGTCCTTATTACATGTTGGAGCATCTTCTGAGTCTATGCCCAGGAGTGGTATTGGTGGGTCCTCTGGTAGAACTATGTCCAATTTTCTGAGGAACCACCAGACTGATTTCCAGAGTGGTTGTACCAGCTTGCAATCCTACAAGCAATAAAGGAGTGTTCCTCTTTCTCCACATCCTCACCAACATCTGCTGTCACCTGAGTTTTTGGTCTTAACCATTCTGACTGGTGTGAGGTGGAATCTCAGGGTTCTTTAGATTTGCATTTCCCTGATGACTAAAGATGTTGAACATTTCTTTAGGTGCTTTTCATCCATTCAGTATGCATCAGCTGAGATTATTTATCTCAGTACCCCATTTTTTAATAGGGTTATTTGGTTCTCTGGAGTTTAACTTCTTGAGTTCTTTGTATATATTAGATATTAGCCCTCTATCAGATATAGGGCTAGTAAAGATCTTTTTCCAATCTATTGGTTGCCATTTTGTCCTATTGACAGTGTCCTTTGCCTTACAGAAGCATTACAATTTTATGAGGTCCCATTTGTCAATTCTTGATCTTAGAGCATAAGCCATTGGTGTTCTGTTCAGGAAATCTTCCCCTGTGCCCATGTGCTCAAGGCTCTTCCCCATTTTCTTTTCTATTAGTTTTAGTGTATTTGGTTTTATGTGGAGGTCCTTGATCCACTTGGACTTGAGCTTTGTACAAGGAGATAAGAATGGATCAATTTGCAGTCCTCTACATGCTAACTACCAGTTGAACTGTCACCATTTGTTGAAAATGCTGTCTTTTTTTCCACTCGATGATTTTAGTTCCTTTGTCAAAGATCAACTGACCATAGGTGTGTGGGTTTATTTCTGGGTCTTCAATTCTATTCCATTTATCTACCTGCCTGTCACTATACCAATACCATTCAGTTTCTATCACAATTGCTCTGTAGTAAAGCTTGAGGTTATGGATGGTGATTCCTGATTGTTGAGAATAGTTTTCATTATCCTGGGGGTTATGTTATTCCAGATGAATTTTCAAATTATTCTTTCTAATTCTGTGAAGAATTGAGTTGGAATTTTGATGGAAATTGCATTGAATCTGTAGATTGCTTTCAGCAGGATGACCATTTTTACTATATTAATCCTGCCAATCCATGAGCATGGGAGTTCTTTCCATCTTCTGAGATGATCTTCAATTTCTTTCTTCAGAGACTTGAAATTCTTGTTAAATAGATCTTTCACTTGCTTAGTTAAAGTCACACCAAGGTATTTTATATTATTTGTGGCTATTGTGAAAGGTGTTATTTCCCTAATTTCTTTCTCAGCATGTTTATCCTTTGAGTAAGGGAAGGCCAGTGATTTGTTTGAGATAATTTTATATCCAGCCAGTTTGCTAAAGTTGCTTATCAGGTTTAGGAGTTCTCTGGTGGAATTTTTGGGGTCATTTCAGTATATTATCATAATATCTACAAAGAGTCATAATTTGACTTCTCCCTTTCCAATTTGAATCCCTTTGACCTCCTTTTGTTGTCTTATTGCTCTGGCTAGGACTTGGAGTGCTATATTGAATAGGTAGAGAGAGAGAGTGGCAGCCTTGTCTAGTCCCTGGTTTTAGTGAGATTGCTTGAAGTTTCTCTTCATTTAGTTTGATTTTGTCTACTGGTTTGCTGTATATTGCTCTTACTATGTTTAGGTATGGACCTTGAATTACAGATCTTTCCGAGACTTTTATCATGAAGGGGTGTTGGATTTTTGTCAAGTGCTTCCTCAGCATCTAATGAAACGACTGTGTTGTTTTCTTCTTTGAGTTTGTTTATATAGTGGATTACATTGATCCCTTTCCATATATTGAACCATCCCTACCTACCTCCCTTCCTACTTGATCTTGATGGATGATCTTTTTGATGTGTTCTTGGATTCAGTTTGTGAGAATTTTATTGAGTATTTTTGCATTGATATTCATAAAGGAAATTGGTCTGAAGTTCTCTTTCCTTGTTGGGTCTTTGTGTGGTTTAGGTGTCAGAGTAATTGTGGCTTCATAGAATGAAGTGGGTAGCCTTCAAAAAGAAACTAGAGAGATCATACACTAGCAGGTTGACATCACATTTGAAAGCTCTAGAACAAAAAGAAACAAAGTCACCCAAGAGGAGTACTAGGTAGGATCTAATCAAACTCAGGGCCGAAATCAACCAAATAGAAACAAAAAGAACTATACAAAGAATCAACCAATCCAGGAGCTGGTACTTTGAGAAAAATCAATAATATAGATAAATCCTTAGCCAGACTAACCAGAGGGCACAGAGGCAGTATCCCAATTAACAAAATCAGAAATGAAAAGGGAGACATAACAACAGAAACCCAGAAAATCCAAAAAATCTTCAGATCCTACTACAAAAGCCTATACTCAACAAAACTTGAAAATATGAATGAAATGGACAATTTTCTAGACAGATATTAGTTACCAAAGTTAAATAAGGATTGGATAAATGATCTAAATAGTCCTATAACCTCTAAAAAATAGAAGCAGTCATTAATAGTCTCACAACCAAAAAAAAAAAAAAAAAAAAAAAAAAAAGCCCAGATGGGTTCAGAGCAGAGTTCTATTAGACCGTCAAAGAAGACCTAATACCAATACTCTTCAAACTATTCCACAAAATTGAAACAATAGCAAAGGGTGTTTTTGAACTTCTGATCCTCTTGACTTTACTTCTCAAGTGCTGGGGCTAGGTGTTGTCACACTATACTTCACAATAAATTTTAATTGAAAATGAAAAAAGGCATTTTTTTATTTGTAGAAAAATTATCATGCAATACTATATATTATAAAACTAGCATTCAAATATGAGTAAAGTCAAGAGAAATGGCATAATGATTAGAAGTGTTTTCTGCTCTTTCAGTGGTGTTTGGTTTCTAGCACCTTCATTAGGCAGCTCATAAAAGCTTGTAATTCCAGCTCCAGGATATTCATCCTACTTCTGGTTTATCAAACAGTTATATATATATATGATATACATATATATCATATATATGACATATATATATATATGTGACATGGACACAGATGAATGCACACATAGATACATAGCAAATAATTATGTTTTATAAATGAAATTATAATTAGTGCATATATAATTAGAACTTAAGGTGTTAGTAATTTCTGTTAATAATATGGTTTCCTATTTTGACTAAATTAAGACCCCATCAAAAAATAATGGCTCATAGTTGAACAAGTGTCCTTGTAGTATAGTGGAGCATCTTTTGGGTATATGCCCAGGAGTGGTATAGCTGGGTCTTGGCATAGAACTATTCCCAATTTTCTGAAAAACCACCAGATTGATTTCCAAAGTAATTATGTTAGATTGCAGTCCCACCAGCAATGGAAGCATGTTCTCTCCTGCTCCACATCCTTGCCAGCATGTGCTGTTACTTGAATTTTTGATCTTAGCCATTTTGATGGGTGTATAATGGACTCTCTCAAGCATCATTTTGAGTTGCATTTTCCTAATGACTAAGGACATTAAACATTTCTTTAAGTGTTTGTTGACCATTAGGGAATTCTTTGTTGAGAATTCTCTGTTTAGTTCTGTACCCCATTTTAAAATTGTTATTTGGTTTGTTGGTGTCTAATTTCTTGAGTTTGTTATATATCTTGGATATTAGTTCTTTGCTAATATCCAAGGGCTTCACTCATTCACCAGGTTGCCACTTTGTCTGATTGATGGTGTCCTTAGGCTTGCAGAGGCTTTTCAGCTTCATGAGGTCTTATTTTTTAATTTATTGATTAAACAACTAAATAGCTTAGCTCCTGAGCTATTGGTGTTCTGTTCTGGAAGTTGTCCATTGTACTAATGATTTCAAGGCAGTTCCCTACTTACTCTTCTTTAGAGTTGATGTGTCTAGTTTTATGTTGGACTTCAGTTTTGTAGAGGGTGATAAATGTGTATCATTTGCATTCTTCTACAT
This sequence comes from Mastomys coucha, assembly GCF_008632895.1. Classification (NCBI taxonomy): domain Eukaryota; kingdom Metazoa; phylum Chordata; class Mammalia; order Rodentia; family Muridae; genus Mastomys; species Mastomys coucha. Next base: position 3,875,824 of record NW_022196895.1, on the reverse strand, counting down.
GCAGACATCTAGTTAAACCAACACTATTGAGGTTGCTTCTTTTTTATATTGTATAGTTTTGGTTTCTTTGTCAAAAATCAAGTGTCTATAGATGTGTGGGTTTATTTCTTGGTCTTCAATTATATTCCATTGATCAACCTGTCTGTTTTTATGCCAACACCATGTGATTTTTATTACTACTGCTATGAAGTGCAGTTATTGTCAAGAATGATGATACCTCTGGAAGTTTTTTTATTTGGACAGTATTGTTTTAATTATCCTGAATTTTTTGTTTTTCCATATGAAGTTAGAAATTTCTCTTTCAAGGTCTGTAAAGAATTATGTTGGAATTTTGATGGAAATTACAATGAACAAATAGATTTCTTTTGGTAAGATGGCCATCTTTTACTATGTTAATCCTACTAATCCATGAGCATGGGAAACCTTTCCATCTTCTGATATCTTCCTCAATTTCTTTCTTCAGAGACTTGAAATTTTTGTCATACAGGTCTTTCATTTGCTTGATTAGAGTTACATCAAGATATTTTATATTATTTATAGCTATTTTAAAGGGTATTGTTTCCCTGATTTCTTTCCCAGTCTTTTTATCATTTATATAAAGGAGAGTTACTGATTTTTTAAAAGTTAATTTTGTGTCCAGCCACTTTGCTGAAGGTGTTTATCAGCTGTAGGAGTTCTCTGGTAGAATTTTTGGGGTCACTCATATATACTATCATATCATCTGTGAATAGTGATACTTTGACTTCTTCCTTCCAATTTGTATCCCCCTTGCCATCTTCTTTAGTTGTCTTAATACTCTAGTTAGAATTTCAAGTACTATGCTGAATAGAGACAGTGAGAGTTGACAGCCTTGTCTCATCCCTGATTTTAGTGCAATGGCTTTAAGTTTCTATCCATTTAATTTGATGTAGCTATTGGTTTGCTGTATTATGTTTGCTTTATTATGTTTAGGTATACAACTTGTACCCCTGAGCAAAGACTTTTAACGAGAATGGGTGTTGGATTTTGCCAGGCTTTTTCAGTGTCTAATGAGATGATCATGTGTTTTGTTTTAATTTCAGTTTATTTATATAATGGATTGTGTTGATGGAATTTTGAATATTGAACCATCCCTGCACTCCTGGGATGAAGCCTACTTGATTATGGTGGATGATGTTTTATGATGTGTTCTTAGATTTGGTTTGCAAGTACTTTATTGAACATTTTTATATCAAAGTTTATAAGAAAATTTGGTCTGAAATTCTTTTTCTTTCTTGAGTCTTTGTATGGTTTAAGTATCAGGGTGACTGATCTTATAGAATGAGTTTGGCAGTATTCCTTCTGTTTCTATTTTGTAGAATAATTTGTGGTATTAGCCCTTCTTTGAAAGTCTGATGGGATTCTATGCTAAAATCATCTGGCCCTGTTTTCTCGTTTTTTGTTT
>NW_022196895.1:3830933-3874391 GCF_008632895.1 Mastomys coucha | reverse complement strand
TTTGTTGTTGTTGTTGTTGTGAGAATTGTAATGCCTGCTTCTAATTACTTAGGAGTTCGAGGACTATTTAAATTGTTTACTTAATCTTGATTTAACTTTGGTAAATGGTATCTATCAAGAAAATCATCCACTTTGTTTAGATTCTCTAGTTGTGTGGAGTACAGGCTCTTGAAATTAGATCTAATGATTTTTTTTTAATTTCCTCAGTGTCTGTTGTTATGTCACTTCTGATTTTGTTGATTTGGATACTGTCTCTGGGCCCTCTAGTTAGTTTGGCTAAGGTTTATCTTCTTGATTTTTTCAAAGAAACAGCTCCTAGTTCTGTTGATTCTTTCTATAGTCCTCTCTGTTTCTACTTGGTTGATTTCAGCCTTGAGTTTAATTATTTCTTGTCATCCTCTCTTCTTGAATGCATGTGCTTCTTTTTATTATAGAGGTTTCAGGTATGCTATTAGGCTGCCAGTATATAATCTCTCCAGTTTCTTTATGAAGGTACTCAGAGATATGAGTTTTCCTCTTAGCACTGCTTTCATTGTGTACCATAAGTTTGGGTATGTTGTGTCTTCATTTTCATTGAATTCTAGAAAGTCTTTAATTTCTTTCTTTAGTCTCTGCCCAAGTTATCATTGAATAGAGAGTTATTCAGCTTCCATGTGTATGTGGGCTTTCTGGTCTTGTTGTTGAAGACCAGCCTTAGTCTGTGATGGTCCAACAGAATGAGTCTGTTGAGGCTTGTTTTGTGTTTGATTATAAGGTCAATTTTGGAGAAAGTACCATGAGGTGCTGAAAAGAAGGTATATTATTTTCTTTTACTGTGAAATGTTCTGTAAATATCTGTTAAATCCATTTGGTCCAGAACTTCTGTTGGTTTCACTGTGTCTCTGTTTCTGTTTCCATTATCTGTCAATTGTTGAGAACTGGATGTGTGCTGCGGGCCAGCCAGTCTGGGCCTCCCTCAACCCACTGTCCCTCAGGTCGACAAGGTGTAGGTGAAGAAATGATGGCAGAGACTGAAAGACCCCCAGAGCTTGGGAGACCCTCACTCAAGTCTCAGGATGACACAACCACCCAATAACTCACGAGAGACTGATCTTGCTGCAAGCACATGAGGTTTATTTGGGATAGGCCGGTACTGGAGTCGATCTCGTAACCTTGTAGGCCAGAGGAGTTCGACCCAAAGCACAAGGAGTAAAGGGTATTTAAAGGGAAAAAAACCATAAACCAGGAGGTGTGAGGGGGAATTCTAACCCAAGGTATTCAGTCAGTTGGGGAGGGGAACATATTCATTCTAGGAATATAATCTTCATCTACCTGTCGACGGGGTGGAGAGCCTCATGTACCAGTTGACCTTCATTCCTAGTTCTGCCCTCATTGTGGATCAGTCAGGAGGGGCAGGTCTTGGGAACCAGAGTCCTGAGGCTCTGAGTTAGCCAGGTTCCTGGAACTGGCTAGTCTCCATTCTTGGCTCGTTACAGAGGTTTTTCTATGCCCTTTTAGGTAAAGGTTATACATTATACATTTCTACTGACACATTTCTATTAAATGCTCTTATTTTAAAATTCTAAAATTCTCCAGTCCTTCAAGACGACACTTGGAAGTGCAGGATCTGAATGTAATTCTTAAAAATGACATCAGATTTTTACAGTCATTGCAAAAGAGAAATGAAAAATCTGGCATCTCAGCAGTTGAGATACATCTGAGGCCACCTGAAACACACTGGGTCTAAAGCAGCCACCTCTTCTAGACAGGTGCTGCACCCTGTGGGCCCGAGTGTTCTGGGCCTGGGGGGCTACGGACTGCATGAGGCTCTAAGTTTGAATGCTCTCTCTCGAATCTGAATGTGTAAGTCTGCCCAAAATCTGTGCACAAAGTGAAAACCAGGCTTATATAGTATACAGAAAACAGGGCAAACTAAAAAAAGTCATGTAGGCAGGTGAGGGTCCACATCAAGGTCAGTAAGATTAGACAGCAAGACAGAAGTCACTTAGGCAAGTGATGGACACATCAAGGTCGGTAAGATCAGGCATCCAGGTGCAAAGTGGAAAAGCAGGGGTGCCCTTCCTGCTGGGGCTATCTTGGCAGTCCCAAGCTAATTCTCTGGGTCTGTTGGAGGCAAGCACCAGGAAGTCTCAATCTAGCAGTTCCTGAAAATGCCCTTAAAAGAGGGAAGCCCTTCAATTACTCTTTGGTATGTAAAACAATTCTGTCTTCTGTGGAACTGCCCTGAGAATTCTATGTTTACAGTAAGCAATAGCGACTGACCTCTGTTGCTAACTCTGAGGACACCCTGTCTGATAAGGCAGCTTCCTTGTGAGAAATTCCAAGCTTGGTAATAAATTAGGATATATTGGAATGTTGTGCTGGCCCGGGAACAATGTTTAATCTTAGTTTTAACTATTTACGAATCATTTCTTGGGGTAACTTTATGCCTGAATAAGAAGGCATGTTGATGATTGGAAAGACTAATCTGGAACACATCTGAATTAGGAAATGCCAATGACTGACTGAATATCCAGGAGGCACAAACTGCCTTTGAAGTCATAACGCCTCTGGTCCATGATCAGGCTTTCAATCCTGATACTGCAGACTTTACTGGAGTAGACGGGTGGGTGTGGCAGATGTGGACATCTACTTTTATTGTGTGAGGTTCAATGTGTATCTTGAGGTTTAGTAATGCTTCTTGTACAAATTTGGGTGTCCTTGCATTTGGAGCATAGATGTTTAGACTTGAGAGTTCATCTTGGGGGATCTTTTCTTTGATGAGTATGTAGTGTCTTTCCCATCTTTTTGAATAACTTTTGGTTGAAAGTCGATTTTATTTCACACTAGAATGGCTACTCCAGATTGTTTCTTGGGACCATTTGCTTGGAAAAACTTTCCAGCCTTTTACTCTGAGGTAGTGTCAATCTATATGTCACTTTGTCACTGGGGTATGTTTCCTGTGTGCAGCAAAATGCTGGGTCCTATTTATGTAACCAGTCTGTTAGCATATGTCTTTTTATTGGGGAATTGAGTCCATTGATATTGAGAGATATTAAGGACCAATCATGCTATTGTTGTAAGAGGTGGAATTATTTGTGTGGTTCTCTTCTTCTGGGTTTGTTGTGAGAAGATTAATTTCTTGTTTTTTTTCTGTTGTTGTTGGGTATAGTTTCACCTCCGTGTGTTGGTGATTTCCTTCTATTATCCTCTGTAGGGCTGAATTAGTAGAAAGATATCCTTTAAATTTGGTTTTGTCATGAAATATCTTGGTTTCTCCATTTATGGTAATTGAGAGTTTTGTTGGATTAAGTACCTTGGACGGGGCATTTTTGTTCTCTTAGGGTCTGTATGACATCTGCCCAAAATCTTCTGGCTTTTAGAGTCTCTGTTGAGAAGTCTGGTGTAATTCTGATAGGTCTGCCTTCATATCTTACTTGGCCTTTTTCCCTTATAACTTTTAATATTTTTCTTTGTTCTTTGCTTTTCATGTTTTGATTATTATGTGATGGGGGAATTTTTTTTCTGATCAAATCTGTTTGGTGTTTAGTAGGCTTCTTGTATGTTTATGGGCATATCTTTCTTCAAGTTAGATAAGTTTTCCTCTATAATTTTGTTGAAGATGTTTACTAGCCCTTTGAGTTGGGAATCTTCACTTCTTCTATACCTACTATTCTTAGGTTTGGTCCTTTCATTGTGTCCTGTCCTGGATTTCCTGGATGTTTTGGGTTTGAAGCTTTTTGATTTTTGTATTTTCTTTGACTGTTGTGTCAATGACTTCTATGGTGTCTTCTATGCCTGAGATTCTCTTTCCTATCTCTTGTATTCTGTTAGAGATCCATTGCTTTGAAGCTGCATGATCAAGCACATCCGTTGCTACTTCATAACTGTAATTTTGCTATTGTTAAGAACCATAATGTAAGTATCTGGGTTTTCTGATGATCTTAGGTGAGCCTTGTATAAAGGTTGTTTGACTCCCCAACAAGGATTCAAGAACCACTGCACTATACAGTATTAAAGTGGGTTTCTTAATTCAGTTTTTCTATTTATGAGTTTTAAAAGTTTTGTTGAGAAAGAATGAAAGTTTTAAATATATTTACTTTTTATAAGAAGCACTATAATTCATAAAAGTGTGAAAAATATAGTTCATATTAATTTATAGTAGCTAAATCTGTGTGCATTAAATAGGAAACAGAAATGTTCATTTCAGAATAAACCATATAGAAACCAGTTACAAAGTCAGGAAAGAAACTCAATGTTTTCCAGACCAGTAATGAGTCCATGAGAGTATTTGGTTTCATGGCCTTCTTAAGCCTGATTTGCTACTTGTTTAGAAGATACTGTTTGGCTTTGGATATTGATCTGGGGGGAGGGAGGGAAAAACTCTAGTCTTTTCGATTCCAGTCACATAAGGATTGGCTCCAACTAAGAAGTCAATGAGAGACTGTTGAGTACAACTTCCCCAAGGAGACGTTAATTTCTGTACTGCTGGAAGACATGCTTGGGCAATTCTAGCCAGGAATGCTGAGCCCAAAGTGTGGACAGAGCCAGGTTCCTGACCACAGGTGTGACAGAACACAGCTGACCAAACATCATAGGAATGTGACATCACTCTGTTTAACTTCAGATACCCAATGAGCCATGACCACTCAGGGAGCCAGGGAGAACCTGAGAAAGGCCTGTGGAGAGTTCAGTTTCCTACTGAGTCCACCAATACATAAACATGCATAGGAGCTTCGATATGGCCAAACTTAGCCACAGAATGCACAGCTAACAAGAACCAGCCTCACTAAAAACAGCCCGGCCTCTGTGGAGCACACTCTGTGTTTGTGTTGCCCCACATGTTTGGGGCTCTGCTGCCATATTAGCTTACTAAATACTCCTAAGTACACTGCTCTTCTGACCCCAGCTTCCAAAATTCTCTAAAGATGAAACTGTCAAACCATATTTTTTTCCACATTTATTTTCTTTTCTTTTTTCCTTTTTTATATAGCAGATTTTCAGGCCGGGACATGACAGCAAATGCTAAGTATGAGTGCTAAAAAGCCCATAAACCAATATTAATATGCCTTGTGAGTTATGCATTTGAAAGGCCTTCCGCAGAGCTCAGGTGGAAGAGCCACTTGCTGTGAAGCTTGCCTCTGCTTTTACCTGAGTTTCCATCAGACACACCTCGTGCTTTTCAGCTATGATGAAGCTTGAGAGTCTGGCAAGGAACTGAATTGCCACAACAAAAAAATCAAGAATACACAACCTATTACTAATGGGTTCTATAACACAAAAACATGCAAAGTTGTGTGCCCACCATTTCTCACTAGCAAAATCACTTACCCTTTAATTTTTAAAAGCATATTTGGTGATCATTTATTAAATTAACCATCATGTCTATAACATTGATCTTATTATTTTTTCCAACCTGATTTTTTAACCCAAGTTAAACACCCAAGACCTCACACTGTGCTTGTCACCACCAGAAACTATGTATGTCAAGATGTCACAAACATTTAACTGGGACTCCAGTCTTGTTCTTTGACCTTAGCAAGGGGCCATGCACTGAATCCTTGCTTTCTTGCCGTTGTCCTCATGGTTTACATTCATTAGAGGATTTCAGAGTTCTAAGGCTTGATTAGAGGTTCAGAAGGTTAGTACTTTATCATCACGGCAGGGAACATGGCAGGCAGGATCTGGATAGCTGTGAGTGACATCCTGATCCAGAGCTAGATCTATGTCCAGGCTTGGCATGCGCTTTTGAAAACTTTGTTTCTGTTTGGTTTTTATTAATCATTTTCTTCATTTACATTTCAAATGGCATCCCTTTTCCCAGTTACCCTCCACAAAACCCACATCTTATCCCCCCTCTCTCCCTTCCCCTTTGCCTCTATGAGAGGGCTCCTCGACCCACTCCTGCCTCACAGCTCTACCATCCCCCTACTCTGGGGCATCAAGTCTCCAGAGGACCAAGGTCTTTCCTTCCCATTGATGTCAGATAAGGCCATCCTCTCCTACATATGTATCTGGAGCTATAGATCCCTCCATGTATACTGTTTGGTTGGTGATTTAGTCTCTGGGAGCTCTGAAGGGTCCAGTTAGTTGATATTGCTCTTCCTATGGAGTTGCAATTCTCTCCAGCTCCATCAGTCCTTCTCTTAGCTCTTCCATTGGGGTCACCAGGCTTAGTCCATTGGTTGGCTGTGAGTATCTCCATCTGTATTGGTCAGGTACTGGAAGAACCTCTCAGGGAACAGCCATACCAGGCTCCTGTCAGGAAGTGTTTCTTGGCATCAGCAATAGTGTCAGGGTTTGGTGTCTGGTGATAGGATGGGTTGCTAGGTGGGGCAGTCTCTGGATGGCTTTTCCTGTAGTCTCTGCTCCTCCACTTTTTGCCTGTCTTTCCTTTGGATAGAAACAATTCTGGGTTGGAAATTTTGAGATGGATAGGTGGTCCCATCCCTCAACTGGGGGCCGTGCCTATCTACTGGAGGTGGTTTCTACAAGTTCTATTTCCCCTTTGTTGAGTATTTTGGCGAAAGTCATCCCTATTGGGTCCTGGGAGCCTCTTGATTCCCTGGCAACTGGGACTTTCAAGTGGCTACCCCCATTTCCCCATTCTCCACTGCTATATATTTCTATTTGATTTCCTGACCCTCTGTACTTCTCTCCTGTCCCTTCCAATACCTGATCCTGACCCCCTTTTTCCTCCCCCTCGTATTTGCCTCCCAGGTCCCTTTCTCCCTCTACCTCCTATGATTGATTTGTTCCCCCTTCTATGTAGGATTGAAGCATCCACACTTTGGTCTTCCTTCTTCTTAAGCACCATTGGTTTGTGGGCTATATCTTGGGTGTTCTGAACTTTGGGTCTAATATCCACTTATCAGTGAATATATATTCTGTGTTCTTTTGTGTCTGTGTTACCTCACTCAGGATGATGTTTTCTGGTTCCATCCATTTGCCTGCGAACTTCATGAGGTCATTGTTTTTAATAGCTTTAATTGTGTAAATGTACCACATTTTTTGTATCCATTCTTCTGTTGAGGGACATCTGGGTTGTTTCCAGCTTCTGGCTATTATAAATAAGGCTGCTATAAATATAGTGGAGCATATATCCTTGTTATACGTTGAAGCATCTTTTGGGTATATGCCCAGTAATGGTATAGCTGGGTCTTCAGATAAAATTATTTCCAATTTTCTTTTCTTTTTTTTTTTTAAAGATTTTTATTTATTTATTATGTGTAAGTACACTGTAGCTGTCTTTAGACACTCCAGAAGAGGGCGTCAGTTCTCATTACGGATGGTTGTGAGCCACTATGTGGTTGCTGGGATTTGAACTCAGGACCTCTGTAAGAGCAGTCAGTGCTCTTAACCACTGAGCCATCTCTCTAGCCCTATTTCCAATTTTCTAAGGAACAGCCAGATTGATTTCCACAATGGTTTTACCAGCTTACAGTCCCACCAGCAATGGAGGAGTATTCCTCTTTCTCCACATCCTCAATGGCATCTGCTGTCACCTGGGTTTTTTTTGATCTTAGCTATTCTGATTGGTATAAAGTGTAAACTCAGGATCATTTGGATTTGCATTTCCCTGATGACCTAAAGATGTTGAACAGTTTTTTAGGTGTTTCTAAGCCACTCAAGATTCCACAGTTGAAATTCTTTGTTTAGCACTGTAGTCCATTTTTAATAGAGTTATTTGATTCTTTGGAGTCTAACTTCTTAAGTTCTTTGTATATTTTGGATATTATCAGATAAAGGGTTGGTAAAGATCTTTTCTCAATCTGTGGATTGCTGTATTTTCCTACTGACAGTGTCATTTGTCTTATGGAAGCTTTTCAATTTTATGAGGTCCCATTTGTTAATTCTTGATCTTAGAGCATGAGCCATTGGTGTTCTGTTCAGGAAAATTTTCCCTGTGCCCATGTGTTTCAGGCTCTTCTCCACTTTCTCTTCTATTAGTTTCCCACATATGGTTTTATGTGGGAGTCCTTGACCTACTTGGACTTGAGCTTCGTACAGGGAGATAAGAATGGACCAATTTGCATTCTTCTACATGCTGGCCTCCAGTTAAACCAGCACCATTTGTTGAAAATGCTGTCTTTTTTCCACTGGATGATTTTAGCTCCTTTGTCAAAGATCAAGTGACCATAGGTGTGTGGGTTCATTTCTGGGTCTTCAGTTCTATGCCACCAATCTACCTGCTTGTCTCTGTACCAATACCAGGTTAGGGAAGTTTTTTTCCTATAATTTTGTTGAAGATACTTACCTGCTCTTTGAGTTGGGAATCTTTGCTTTCATCTATACTTATTCTTAGGTTGGTCCTTTCATTGTGTCCTGGATTTCTTGAATGATTTGAGTTAGGAGAATTTTGTTTTTTGTATATTTTTTGTATTTTTTTTTGACTATTGTGACTATGGTATTTTCTATGCCTGAGATTCTCTCTTCTATCTCTTGTGTTAATTAAAAAGCAATCCACACTATCGCCTGCTAGACACAGGGCAGGCCCCGTACATAGCCCAAGTTTACCCTTGCCAAGGTCTCTCCCCCCAGCTCTGGCTCCACCTCTCCAAAGCTCTGAGATAGCTTCTCTTTGTTCCTGAGGGCAGCTGTGGGTATGCTCTTGCCAGCCAGCACTTAGCTCACTACCTTTCCCCTGTAACTCATTCCTTTTCCAATCTTCCTGTCTCAAAGCCTGTCTGAATCCCCGCCCCCCACCCCCACCCCCCGGCATATCTGAGCTGCCATGGAATGGAAAACACCAGACAATCTTAGTTTAGCATCAACAGATAACACAATTCCTGGGCAAGAAATCTATCATCCTAAATTCATGAACTACTCTATGTTAGCAATCTTCTGGTGGCGGATCCTGCTTACCAGATCTAACAGCCCCTAGCCTACATCCTGTTTTCTTTGTTCATGTCTCTCCACACACATTTGTTTCTCCTGCACTTCCCTCTTCCTCTCTCAGACCGGAAGGACAGCCTCCTCACCCAGTGATTGGTTTCTTGTCATCTTTATTTTATTTTCTAATAAATTGATTAGAGAAAATTATACTACACTTTCCAATCTCCTAATCATTTTTATTCAGATTTTTTTTTCTTTTTTGTCAAGATAAGTCTTTCTTGGTTGTGTGTTCCCAGGAATTTGTCCATTTTGATGAGTTCTATTACATTCAATATGTTGGCATGTAATTTAGCATATTCTTTTTGATTCCTTTTTATTTCTGTAAATTCTTTAAACAGAACCAAATACAGTCAACCATAGGTCAACCAGTTGACTGGGAGTAAACATAGAAAAAATATAGAAAGTAAGAGTGAGTCAGGTAGATGGATAGAGAGACACAAGAAATAGAATTGGGGGAGATCCATTTCAAAGGGTTTTTGAGTCAGCGTGGAGAAGGGGGGGGGGCTTTTCCTTTGGGGCCATAGGCTGAGGAAGAAGGTCGTCTAAGGCCTTTTTCTCTACCTCTCTGAGCTAGCAGGCTTTCACCCCATCTTCTCGCTCCTGAGTCTTTTTAATGGTAAGATCAAACATTTGAGATTTTGTTAAAAAACAATTGCTTATAGGTGCACTTTTAATTTTTACACAATTGTGTATTTTTCCATTTCTTCCAGCAGATTTCGTCTTTTCTACTTTGTTTAAAATGATTCTTTATATGAATTAATTCTTTAAAATGTTTAAAGATTTGCTTAGTATCCTAATGTGGCGTATGTGTAGAGCATGTACTGTCCTCTCGGGACACTCATGCATCCTGTTGTTGTGTATAGTGCTTGCTAAATTGTTCAGTCAAGGTCAAGTCCTGTTTTCAGTCTTCTTTCTAGTTCTGCCCATGATTACAATGTGACATTCTCTACTGTTGTTATCTGGAGATGTCTTTAGCCTTTCAAAAGTGTATTTATTTGCATGTGACTTCATGTATTTATTCTTATTACCTTCATGTATATCTACACTACATGCTTAACTGGTGCTTTCAGAAGCCCAAAGAAGGAAACTCAGAAATGGGAGTTACAGTTAGTTGTAAACCACCATGTGGGTGCTGAGAATCAAACCTGGGTCCTATGGAAAACCATTTTTTTCAGCTCTACAGTCTTTGTGTCTTTTACAACAATTTTGGCTTGGTCTATTTGCCATTTAATACTAAGTCTATCCTTCTTTCTCTTGTTTACTATTTTTATAAATATCTTTTACTAACCTTGTTTTCAACTAGTGTATGCTCTTAGATCTCAAACAAATATCTTATATGCAGCATATTGTATGACAGTGGGTTATTTTTAACTCATCTTGGAATTCTTGATTGGGAATTAATTCCATTTAATGTCATTACTGACAAGGAAACACTTATTTTTGCTATGTTGGTTTTTTGTGTTTTTATGACCTTTCAACTCTCGTCTTCATTATTCCTGCTATCCTTTTGTTTAGTTGACTGTTCATCATGATGTGCTCTGATGATTTTCTCATTTATTTGTCTTGTGTACATTTCATGTCTTCTTTGTGGTCATTGTGGAAATTTTATATACTATTTTAAAACTGTGACATTGATATTATAAATATACATGTTATACACACATATAGATAATATACATATATACATATAAATATACTGTATATTGACAGTAATATTTTTGCATTAGTTTTCAAATCTTATAAATAATAAAAGTAGCAGTACAAAATTGGTATAAGACTTGTAATTATAATTTTCTTCCATTTTTCTGTACAATTTGATTTTTCATGAGTCTGGAATTCGGATATCTGTAGAATCTCTTGTATAGCAAGTTTATTGATAATTGCTACCATTTTTGTGATATTAATTTTTGGCATTCTTATAGGATCTTTACCATATATAGAATTTTTAGCTGACAGATTTACCCTTTATTGTGTTAAATGTATCACCCCTGTCATTTGAACTGGAAGCTTCTATAGAGACATTTACAGCATTCACATCTAGCCACTTGTATGTGATTCACTGCTTTTTGCCACGTTTGGAAACTCTTTATCTTGGAACAGTCTGAGTGTTACATGTCTTCTTGGTGTATCTTTGACTTGGTGTTTGTATTTCTATGTTATATTTGGAATATTTCAGCCATGAATTCTTCAGAGAGTGTCACTGTTTTGTAGTCATTTTTCTTCTGTGATATAGTTCTTTCAAGTGAACTCCAATGGGCCCCATAGCTAAGTCAGGATCTCAGGTGACAGAAGCCACAGAGGTAATAGATAATGTGGAAATTGCAGGGGCCATCGTCACAGGCATCTCAGAGCACAGCATCCCAGGCAAATAGAAAGGAGAAAATATGTATCCCCCAAATATGTATCCCCCAAGAAGCTGCAGTGAGACTCTTGGAAGTTGTGACATCTTTAAAAAAGTGTATCTGTGCCTGATTCGTCCACTATGCCTGTTGAGATTGGTTTATACTTCTTTAGGGGATTTTTCCATTCAGACATTATATTTTAGATTCAGAATTTTTATTTGGTCCCTTTCCTATGAAGAATCTCTGGTTTTATTTTTGCTAATGTTTTCATTTTCTAACAGTTTTCCTGATTTCCTCTATTTCTTATTTTTATTTTGGGTATACTTACGTGTTAAAGCCTTTGCTTAGTAAATCGGAAGCACTTGTTTCTTTATAACTGGTCTCAAGACATTAACTCTTTCCTTTAGCTGATTCCGCCCTTCCTATTTCTTTGTATGTTGTTGTATATTTGTTTAAAATTGAACATTTTGAAAAGTTACCTTTAAAGGTGTTATAGACTGGATTGGACAATACATACTACATTACCAACTAGTAGAAACTTGGAATTGTTCAGAATGAAAGTGTCAAGTTCCTTGGTTCTTTTATGTGCATATATTCTATCTGAACCTCTCTCTCTATTTGTTACATATACTTAGCTGCTTTGAAATGTTTAAATTTCCCAAGGGGCTCATGCCTGCTTCTTCTTGGAGATATGCATGTTTTGTTATCTCCATTTGCTTGTAAAGTATGCCCTAAGATATCTGGGAAATTGAAGGCCCAAGTAATTTCTAAGCACCTCCCATCTCTTCTGTAGCTTCTGTCACCTGAAATTCTGACCTGGCTACAGTGCCCTGTTAGAGCTCTGAGGCCAATGAGCTAGGACTCATGAAGACAGCCAGAGTGCTGAAATTAACCTCATGCTGCCCCTTGCAGTCTCCTAGGAATTGAGCTGTGGTCTCCTGATTGTATATGCTACACCAGAGCAAAGTCGGAGTGAGTTGGTGTGATGTTTTGGAGGAAGCATTCGGTTGCTTTGACAATTACTTGTCTTCTGTAGATTTCTGAACTGGTTTTCCTAGCTCTGGCAGACTTGTTCCCATCACTCTGCATAGATAACTTCTGTTTCATGGGAGAATGTGAGTCTGAAGCTTCCTAGTCTACCATCTTGATGATGTGTAGTTGTTTCCTGGCAAGAAGTGACCCCTTACTATGAACTACTTAGCTCATATTCCAAGGCTTTATTTTGTTTTGTGTGTTTCAAGATTCTTTTTCTTGCCATAGTTGGCCTATGACAGGTTTAAATTTTAAGCTCCTTGAATCTATTGTCCATAGAATTTGTTGATTTACTTGGATGCACAGATTAAAGGTTTTAAATGTAGTTAGAAAAGGCTTGAGAATTCCATGTCAAACATTCCATCCGCTCCTTCCTTTCTAGAACTGTCAGATGTAAATACTGGGGCCCTTGATTGTATCCGAAGGCTTGAGGATGAGTTCAGTCCTCATCATCCCTTTCCTCTTGGCTCTTCTGATTGGATAGTCTGATTGGATAGTCTTACTCTTCTGTTTACTTAATGCCTCCACTGCCTGTTCTAGTGAGCCTTTCTTTTTTCTTAAATTTTCACCTAAACTGAATAATTTTAACTCCAGAACTTTAATTCTCCTTTAAAATTTCAAATCATTTTGTTGATATTCTTTCTGAGAGAACATTCAAAAGGCTTCCTTAGATTCGGATTCTGCTAACTGCTATTTCTCCTTGGATGTATACTTTCTACTTCCTTTTGATGCCTCATTTATTTTGATTAAAAACATTTAAAAGATATGATTTGAAGAGTCAGAAAATCAAATTCATCCTTTAAAGAGATATCCTACCACCTCTATGTGTATATGAGTATGTGTGTGTGTGTTGTCTTATTTTTTATCAGTATTGCAGGTTACTAGTTCTGTATGTGACAGTATGTGGTGGTCCACGAGGTCTCTGATTGGCCAATATAGTCATTCATTAATTTATTTGTAGAACTGTTCCTCAGTGGCCTTGCATGTTTGTTTCCCAACCTTTGACAACAGCCACTGTGGCACTTATGTTACACACTACATTATATTTCATGTCTGTCTATATAGAGCCTTCAGGTCAGTTAAGATGAAAACAAGTGTGTATGTAGTATTTTACTATCTCCAGGGAGGTGCTCACTTATGAATTTATGAATGTCTTGTTGACAAGGTCTAATATTCTGTCCAGGTACTTGTTCACCTCTGTGGATTTTATCAACTTCCATCCAGGTCAAATCATCTTCAGTCTCTTAGAATAGACTTTTTATGTCCATCTGTGGTTGCTAGGCTGCATATTTCCCTTAACAATGTGCTTGAAAAGGATTCTGAGGATCCAGTGCAAGAACTACAAACAGGACAACTTAGACTACTATAAAAATCTATTGTTCTTGCTGAGAATTTTTGAGTGAGGGCTCTTTGTTACAAGCCTTCCATTAAGTTTGGAAAATTTTTAATCTCAATTTTTCTAATTTTTATTATCTTTGCAGTTGGCATTGAAACTACCGAGTCATTATTTTCAAAGTCCAGGTTTCCCAGGTTTTGCTCATTATTTTGCCTGTGAACTTGTTGTGGAATGTCCTATTTCTGGGGGACTTATGGTAGTGTTCCAAATGTAGGTCTCATGTGTTTGTTCTTCAACTAAACAGAAGCAATTGAATTCATTTTGACACTAAGGTTGCAAAGCTGGAAGCAGAAATACCCCACTTTGATAATTATCCAGAGAGATGATTCATTATCCTCATTACACATTAAATTAACATTCACAGATTTAGTAATAATAAGTCTCTATCATTGACATTGGTAGTTGGACACTTGAGTTTTCAAATCATTCAAGATGATTTTCTATGAAACTGGGGCTGAGGAATGATTAGTTCTGAATCTTCTAACACAAACATAGTATCAGATATTCCTGAGATCTTTAATTCACCAAAGATTGTATGAATGAAATGGTTTCAATTGTATAAGTAAGCATACAATTACTGCTTAATAAAAGCTGCTTATGTGTTGTCATTTTCTCTTCAGCTTTTAAACTAGCTCTGAATATGTAGTAAAATGCTTCTTGCAATTTGAGTTATTACTTTGAACACATTTAAAAGAATAAATACAATTAAATTAAATAAGTTTTAGTTGTTTTATTAGGTTGATATTTGATCATGCAAATTATTAGTAGCAAATATATTCTCAAAATAACACCACAATAACTCAACAGCTATTGCTATATATTAGGTACCTTGTTATAGTATCTTCCTAATTCACTCTTTCTCTTTCTATGCACACATGCATGCACACACCCACCCTTTAACAACCCTCTACGTCACAGATGAAAACATTAAGTTTATAGAAGAGAAGCTCGGTCAACATTATTTTGTTAAGGTTCATGGATGTATCTCAAGTATTCATCCCACTGTGCATAAACATTAGAATCTCATGCAAGTTTTATGTTGTCAGCTCCCATGTCCATGCATTGTAATCCAATTGGTTTAAGATACAGCTTGGGTTTCGTGATCTGTTTCTACTGCTGAAATTTACTCCACAGAATTGAAAACAATCAGAATTTGTTTCTCATGGTTCAGGGCAGTCAGGTTCAAGACATTGGCACCACACCTAGTGAGGGCTGCTCTCTGTTTCTGGAGATGAGAGAAGACAGAAGGCAAGAAGGCTTTTCTAACAGGACTTAATGCGATTCACTGGAGCTCTGCCCTCATTACATAATCATCCCTAAATGCCTAAATGTGGTCTTATGACTGTCACATTGGTGATCAAGTTTAACTATCTGAGTTTCAGAACCTAAACCATAGTATTGGTCTGGGGAAATTTTAAGAATTCTTGGAGTGGAATTATATTCAGTAAAGCTTGAAAATCACCATTTTGTTTCCTCAAAAAAGAAATGGCAACTATACTTTTGCCTCTCCAACAAATTTGCTGGAACAAGAACCATCAAATACCTTGCTTACATTAAAGGATTCGGACACCTCCCTTAGTTTTTTTTAAGCCTTATACAAATATAAACTCCACGGGGTGAAATCTACATCTAAAACCTTATATCAATTATATGGAAACTGTTCAACTTAATTAATGATATAAAGGCTGGCTAAAACCCCTTAAGTGCAAGGTAAGGGTGTTGTGGATATGTGGTAATTTATAAAAGGCAAGGAGGGATTTCAGCTAGCTTCGAAATGAAACATAAATATAGCAAGCTGACTGCTGAAATAGCTCATACCTTCACTCAGTCCAGAGCAGAAGTCCCACGTCTAAATCACAAAAGATAAGAGTCCCAGAGTACTCCTCTGGCTGGACCACATCTGGAGATCTATGCTAATCTCTGGGTGTCTTTTTAAGAATTTTGATAATTGGCACAGAGATCTATGAAAACTGTTTAATAAAGAAATCTGTTAAAGGTACATGAATACAAGGGGGATGGGGTGGCTGGCTTCACACATTTGGAAAGCATTCACACAGTTGAAGATATGACAGAACCAGTGTGTTTTACATATGTCATGAGTTTGATAGACTCGTGTGTGCCAAATGAGTGTGTGGACCACATACTCATAGAAAAGTGTGACACAAGACATAAAGCTTGAAAAACAGTTTCCTTAAGATGAGGGCTCCATGCTTCTTGGTTTCAGTATTTCATGCAGTAATTTGTCCTCTCAGATTGCCATTGTTAAGTTTTCTCAGTCCGATCCATGCAACTCACTATTCAGAAGCAGCGGAACCTAAACTGCTATTTACTTTCTTTTATAAATCTGTTATGATATATATATATATATATATACATATATATATGCTTTTTTAAGTTTTAAATATATGATAGCATTAAAAATACACAAATATGCATACATAAAGTATATGCAGATATATGCACATCAAGTTTATAAATCACATCTATTTTAAGATGTGTGTTTGTTTAGCATCTTTCAAATACATCACTGGTGGGGAATGTTGTATCATTAACTCTGTAAGCATCTGGTATGCAACAGTGCCTCACAGTTTAGACCTCATTAATGCAAAAGTCACCCAAGCAAGAGTCAGCATAGAACAGTTACATGGGAAAATAAATAAACAACACCATTTTCTGTAATGTTTAAGCATATTATCCTGAAATAGGTTAAAGAATTAGGGAAAAAATGTAACTATGAATTTAAAACATTTTTCTTGAGTATCAATTAGATTAAAACTCTCTACAAGGTAAATCTGGATTATAAAGCTTGTTCCATTTCTTCTCCAGAATCTAATTTACATTGCCCCCAGTTCATAAGGAAAGATAGTTGATATTCTGATTCTGTTTGTTTAGTTTTTTTCAACCTACGTTTGAAAATGTAAGAAAATTTGAATTTGAAACTAATTGTTTTAGGCTGAGGGATTAACCACTGTGACCAGAACAAGAATCTTATTGTGATAGACCCTTACAGACATTGCTCTGTTCTCACATACACTCATATTCTAATGAGACTTTTTTTCTCTTTTATTTTTTGTTATACTCCTTTTTTATTGGATATTTACTTCATTTACATTTCAAATGTTATCCCCTTTCTTGGCTTCCCCCACTCCTGGAAACCCCTATCTCATCCTCCATCCCCCTGCTTCTATGAGGGTGTTCCTCCACCCACCCTCCCATTCCCACCTCCCCACCCTCTATTCACCTACACTGGGGCATCTATCGAGCCTTCATAGGACCATAGGACAAGCTCTGGGGGGGGGGGGTCTGGTTGGTTGATATTGTTGTTCTTCCTATGGGGTTGAAAACTCCTTCAAATCCTTCAATCCTTTTTTCTAACTCTTCTATTGGGGACCCTGCACTCAATCCAATAGTTGGCTATAAGCATCTGCCTCTGTATTTGTCAGGCTCTGACAGGGCCTCTCCAGAGACAGCCATATCAGGCTTCTATCAGCATGCACTTTGTGGCATCTACAATAGTGTCTGGGTTTGGTAACTATATATGGGATGAATCCTGAAGTGGGACAGTCTTGGGATGGCCTTTGCTTCAGTCTCTGCTCTAGACTTTATCTCCATATTTGATCCTGTGAGTATTTTGTTCTCCTAAGAAGGACCAAAGCACCCACACTTTGGTTTTCCTTCTTCTTGAGCTTCATGTGGTCTGTAAATTGTATCTTGGGTATTTGGAGCTTTTGGGCTAATATCCACTTACCAGTGAGTGTATACTATGTGTGTTGTTTTGTGATTGTGTAACCTCACTCAGGATGATAGAAGACTGAGAAATGAACCCGTACACATATGGTAACTTGAATTTTGACAAAGAAGCTAAAACCATCCAGCGGGGAAAAAAAAGACAGCATTTTCAACAAATGGTGATGGTTTAACTGGCAGTCAGCATGTAGAAAAAAGCAAATTGATCTATTCTTATCTCCTTGTACAAAGCTCAAGTCCAAGTAAAACTACATAAAGCTAGATACACTGAAACTTATAGAGGAGAAAGTAGGGAAGAACCTCAAGCACATGGGCACAGGGGAAGATTTCCTGAACAGAACCTCAATGACTTATGCTCTAAGATCAAGAATTGACAAATGGGACCTCATAAAATTGCAAAGCTTCTGTAAGGCAAAGGATACTATCAATAGGAGAAAATGGCAACCAACAGATTAGGAAAAGATCTTTACCAGCCCTATATCTGATAGAGAGCTATTATCTAATATATACAAAGAACTCAGGAAGTTAGACTCCAGAGAACCAAATAACCCTATTAAAATGGGGTACAGAGCTAAATAAAGAATTTTCAACTGAGGAATACCGAATGGCTGAGAAGCGCCTAAAGAAATGTTCAACATCCTTAGTCATCAGGGAAATGCAAATCAAAACAATCCTGAGATTCCACCTCACACAATCAAAACCTCAAATGACAGCAGATGTTGTTGAGGATGTGGAGAAAGGAACACTCCTCCATTGCTGGTGGGATTGCAAGCTGGTACAACCACTCTGGAAATCAGTTTGGTGGTTCCTCAGAAAACTGCACATATTACTATCTGGGGACCCAGCTATACCACTTCTGGGCATATACCTAGAAGATGCTCCAACATGTAATAAGGACACATGCTCTACTATGTTCATAGCAGCCTTATTTATAATGTCCAGAAACTGGAAAGAACCCAGATGTCCCTCAACAGAAGAATGGATACAGAAAATGTGGTGCATTTACACAATGGAGTACTACTCAGCTATTAAATACAATGAATTCATGAAAATCTTAGGCAAATGGATAGAAGTAATGAGACTTTCAAAAGATTTAAGTCACTGACTACACTTTTAAGGTGGGATGTGCCAATTGCGGTTTGGATTCTCTGACATTCTCTTTGAATGCAAATAGAGGGGTTTTGAAAGTTTTACATGTGATGTGCTACTTTTATTGTTTTCAAGTACTACGCTACATATCATATAGCCTCTTTTTATAGCTTCTCTAATTCAAAATTTTGGTCTTAAGCTACATTCTCTTGCACATGTATGTGTTTTAGAGTCATTGTGTGTATGTCTCATCTTCAGACTGCTCCTTTTGCTGGAGGTGAGAGAAGGAACCTCATACCAGTACACTAAGAGTTCTGTATACCAATGCACCCTGTCTTCTCTTTCATTCATCTATCACTAAATAATACCATAATATTTCTCTACTGGTTTGATTTTTACAAACTGTTAGTATTTTTCTCTTTTTACATTTTTGTCTCATTTACATTTGTGTATTCTGCTTGATCGTGTTTAATTTGGACTTCACACCTTTTTCTACTTCAATAGCTCCAGGCTGATGTGCATATCTAGCATGCATAAGGTCCTGAGTTCAATCCCCAATGTTGTCAAAACACTGATAATAGTAATTGTATGTCCAGCTTGTGTTGTAAGTCTGTCTTCCTGGTGTGGGTTTATTGTCTGTAAGCACCTTTTTTTTCCCTCATTCCCTCTGGCTTTGTTATTCTTAACTCCTGTTGAAAATGATTTCATTTTTTCATACTTGCATTTATATATGCATGTGATATGTGTACACATGCATGCATGTGAGTACACTGGTACATATGCATGTGCATATACATATACATATATACATACATATAAATGTGGAGGGGAAAGTCTGAAGTTGATGTCATGTGTCTTTCTCAATTTTCCTCCAACATATTTATGGCAGTCACACTGAACCTAGAATCAGTAATTCTGCTATTCTAGTGAGCCAGCTTACCCTGGGACTCTTCTTTCTCTGCTCCCACAATGCTGGGATTATAGGCTGGGGGCTCTGGCCTTTACATGGTTCTCTACACTTAACATTTGAAGCAAGTGCTTCATCTATGAGCCAGCTCCCAACCTTATATTGCTCTTTATTTTTTTTTTTGTTTAGTTTTTAAACGTTTTATTGTTTCTTTTGAGTTTCACATTATGTACTCTATTCCCATTCATCTCTCTGTCCCTTGTATCTGCCCTTGCAACCTCCCCCCTAAAATAAACATACACACACACGTGCACATATACACACACACAACACAAAGCATAGAAACTATCTAATCATGGAAACAGTGTGTCCCACAGTCTACCCCTCTGTCCACACATCTTCACAAGTGAATGTTCATTGCAATGAGTCATTGGTCTGGTTTGAGGTCTCTGGCTTCTGTGACACCATCAACTTTGGATCCTCACAGGACTCTAGATTATCCTGTTGTTGCCCTGTTGTGTCATGAGAATCCTGTAGCTTTGGATCAGCAGAACTAACCCTTTCATGTGCCCCAACAGTCCACCGATGATGTAGATTTTAGGGTGGGCCAACCCAAAGCCCTGGATCTGGGTCTGGGTGATAATAAGCATGCCAGCCTGCTGGTTCTCCCTTATCTGTACCATCAGGGCAAGCTCTCCAGCACTGCTCTGTCTGGGCCACCCGATGCTGCCACCGGCAGAAGGCAAGGTCAGCTTTCCTGCCCTAGTGCTCTTGGGGCCTACTTCCCTACATCTCCAGATCCAGCCCCACTGTACTTCCCAGGTGAGGTGTAGAGCCAGCTCTCCCACCAGTGAGGGCTAGGGCAACCAGCTCTTGCACTCTCATGACCTTGGAGGCCAGATCTCCAGAATACTAGGGGAAAGGAGAAGAAGGCATCACCCCCAGTCCACACCACCTCAGGGTAGACTAGTGGTATGGCTAGCTTTCCCATGCTTAATCCCTCAGGGCTGAATTACCTGCACCCCTTCTACCAGGGTCATCTTTACTGTGCTGCCCAGGTGAGGTACAGGGCCCATCCTCCAGATTGCTGGAGCCCAAGAGGAGCAAGGCTAGCTCACCTGGTCTCATAACCCAGGGTCAGCTTTCCCAACTGCTTCAGGTGGTGAGAGGCAAGGCGGTGGGGGACATGACCCCTGAATGCTCAGGTCACCTCATGGTAATATATTGCTCATTTTTAATAGACATGAGATTTGCTAGTGTTTAAAGAGAGGACAATGCACAGGATGGTGTTGTATATATTTGATAGTTATTGAATTTTTAAATATAATCTTCATGTCTGATAACTTCTTAATTCTCAATTTTTTAATAAAGTGACAATATAGACCAAAGTTGTGAATATCATTTCTTTTGTGTTATAATAAAATTTTTACTGTAGAATTTATGAAAATGGAACAATTCAAAATAGTTTTATGGGTATATTAGACACATATCTCAACTATCAGAAATGATGTTTACATTTGGCATTGAGTCCTAGGCCCCCAGTACTGATTCTGTTTGTTTCCATAACAGTGGGAGACGACACTGCTTCCTTGGATCGGCCTCTTCCTAACTTTACCTTGTACTAAGATATTATTCTGATTCATTATGCATATAGGTTTGTGCATGTGTGTGTGGAGGGGGGGCGGGTCTCCGAGACCTTCACATCCTGCAGAGTCACAAGCTCTGGGAGACATGAAGGCAATTTGACAAAATGCAACTAACTTTGGGAGTCTGGTGGGAAGTAGTTGATTTTTGGCATATTTGAGCACAGCACAAACTGGTGAAAATTATTCTGGTGATAACCAACTCAATCCCAGATGCACAACAAAGCCTACATCTCCCTAAGGAGCACAGTAAGCTAAATGCAGATCAGACATGGCTACACTGAAACTCTTTGCAAAGAGGTAGGTTTTATAAATTGATCAAGAAAAAAAAATAGTCTGAAAGAGAATCTGGTGCTGGGAAATCTCTAGGCACACAGATAGGGCAGAGGTTACCAGGTTAGAAAGCCGGTCTGCTCCAGCCTTTGGGGCAGAGAAGGGGTTTTGAAGGAGCAGTCCTGTGTGCTGTGGCGGTAAAGGAGAAGGTGAAATGGAGAGTGAGGGCATTAGATCTAAGATGGCTCCCGGAACACTGGCGAAACAGCAAAAAGGAATCTAGGCAGGGGTGGGGGCTGCTTGCCTTCTTCACGAAAGGCCTAACGGGTGACCATGCTTCCCTGCCCCCACCTCCCCAAGGTTCCTTTTGAGTAACATCATCCGGCAGGGCTTCATCGTCATTCAGGCAACAATGATGATGTGGTGAGATACAATTGGTTGAGGATTTACGGGTTTGGGATTGGCTCAAACACTATATAAAAGCATCTGCACTGGGCGATAAACTCAGATCTGCACCTTGATACAAAATCTGGCTTCCCTGGGTTCATCATGTGACCCCATGGCCTCTCTCACACACACAGGATATCGTGGGTCCTGTTCCGACAGTGTGCTTAACATTCCAGGTTCCTCCAGTGCATATTTGTGGGGAACGTCTGTGACTGAAGCAAATGCTAACTGCTAGGCATTGGTGTGGCTATTCAATAATGGACAGTGAGCCCACCTGGATGTTAAAGTTCATGGTAAAAGACAAACAAGAAGCCATTCACTCCCTGTAGTGATCTGTACTCTGAGTGAAGTATTTGAGGAGCTGCTTAACCCCAGTTCACAGCAGAAACCAGTGGACTCAGGCTTATGTGAGATCTTATAAGTGATCAAGTTGAGGCTACACATGAAGATCAGGCTACAAAGAATGCCTTACAAACCATGTTTTGGAGCTTGGATTTTATCCTGCAGCAGGTGCACCATGAAATAATTACAAAATGTGGGGATATAAAAATCAAATTGATTGGTAAAGTTTACATGGTATCTTGCCATTACACGGGATATGATCTAGCTTATAACTTCCAATATCTGTACATTGGTTTTAAATTTTTAAATCAGTTTTAAAAATCTAAAACGGAGTTAATCGTACCTACTGGGCAGGATTGTTGTGAGGCTCAGCGGGGGGCTAACAGATGTGGAGTTCCTACAGTGCCTTAAAAAGTGTTAAACCCCAGTGTTTAAATCAGTCCTTAGTAAGTCTCAGCCCCATCCCCCCCCCCCTCCTTGGTGTGCTGCTCACTGTGTCTCCCTCCCATTTCTCATTGCCCCCTGACCCCTGTGAAGGGAGGCTATGGCAGTTCAGTCTTTCTTTAGATGCATGGTTCTCCTGTCTCAGTCCAATGCTGGCAATACAGGCTTGCACCACCACGCCTGGCTGGAACCCTGTCATTTCTCAAAGCACACTTGCTTTCCCCACCAGATGTGCCTGACACAATGACTACATAGTGTGTATATCAACACATCTCATTCACAGGTTCTTGATAGAAGCCTCTTTGTTACCCTAAATTCACTCTAAGGACTTTCCATGGTTATTCTTGTAGATGTGCAGAAAGGTGCTGAGCCCACACATGTTACTTAGCATTTTTGTTTCAGCTCATAATGGAAACACAGGGACACTTGGGAGTCCATGTGAGGCCACATTTTTCACATGTTTGTGCTTTGTGTCCATTATTTCAGTGCTAAACTGTCTCCAGGCAGAGTGCCGAAGCATTGCCTATGGTTCTTAAGCACAAGAAGGCTTTGATGTGCTTTTCAGAAAAAAAATATGTGCTTGACAAGCTTCTATACATGAGTAATAGTGCTGTTGGCCATGATGTTGATGTTAATGAATTAAAAATATAGGTGAACAGGCCAGCACAATGATTCAGCTGGCAAAGGCACTGGCTGCTCAGTCTGGCCCCTGAGTCAGATCCCCTGAATTCACATGATGGGAGGAGAGAACCAACCCCTGCAAGCTGTCCTCTGACTTTGGCACATGTACCCCAATCAATCAATCAATCAATCAATCAATCAATAAATGCAATTGTCTAATATATGAAATAAGGTGTCAAACAGAAACATAAATATACTGTTATATACTGTTCACTTGGCAAAAATACTGTCTCCAGAGGCTTGTCAGGATCTAACCCTATGTTTCCCGAAAGAGTGGTTCACTATTGGCCAGTTCAATGTTTGCAGTGACTTCATACATCAGCCTACAGGTACTACAAACTAGTGTATTTTGTTAATTGCTCATAGCTCCGGTGGCTAATATTCAGACCAAAGTGTACAAATTTATTGTATACATATTCATTATATATACAAGCATACACACATATACATATAATTTGAAAATATAGAACTATATTAACTAAACTTTTCTTTTGTCTTAAAATATATCTAACAGCCTTATTATTTCTAACTTTTGTAAACTAGCCTAAAAGAAGGTGTTTCCCTGTTATCTAGGATGCTGGAGAAATGGTTCGCTCCTTTGTTGGTGGTTTGGAACTTGTTGTCAACTTACTGAAGTCAGATAATAAAGAGGTCCTGGCAAGTGTCTGTGCTGCTATCACCAACATAGCAAAAGACCAGGAGAACTTAGCTGTTATTACAGACCATGGAGTCGTCCCTCTATTGTCCAAACTTGCCAATACCGTAAGTAATGCCTTGTTATCATGGGATTCTCTCAGAACAAAGCACGGTGAAAAACAAAGGGTATGAGGTCTACACATCTGAGTTCGGGTTTATTGCCTATTGCTGATGAAATGTAAGATTTTCTTCAACTCCTTGAGCTTCCTTGAGACTAATAGACACAAAAAAAATATTTTTATATGCAGAATATTCATATGCAAGATCTTTGTTAAATAAAGTTTTTTTAAATGACTTGTTGGCAAGCAAAGCTGTGGCAAACATAATTGCTGTTATGGAAGTGCTAGCCATCTTCCCAGCTGCTGTCATTATTCCTAAGGTAGCTGTTCATTCCAACATTAGAAGTGGAATTGCTCTTCTCCCATCATAGTAGCCTGGACTATGACAGACTCAAGCCGGAAGGCTTTGGCAGTATTATACTATTTATCTAGAATTGTGCCAGCTAAAGCAGGGCCTGGGGACAGTGACTTCACTGTGCCCACAGCCATCTGAGCAGAGCTTGGTAGGAGAGTGACAAACCAGAACTGCAAACACTGGAAGAATGGTCAGGGCAGGACACTCGGGGCACCCGGGACACCCGGGACACCCGGGACACCCGGGACACCCAGCCTCTCTCCGCGCATCTGTCAGACTTGGGGCAGCACATTCTGTGAGTCAAGAGAATTGGAGAATGGAAAGCCATGGCATGCTCAGTTACTCTATACACTCTGAGGTAACTCTAAGCAGAAAGTCTCATCTGTATTAAGAAAGGACAGAAAGGACACTAGAAAGTCCAGTAGAGACCACTCTGTGTTGCTGTCTTTCCCTTTTCAGAAACTGAAGTGGGATTGGGACTTCTCTGCAGGTGAAAGCACGTGCCACTCAAGCATGAGGGTCAAAGTGCAGATCTCTAGCACCTGCACACTTGCAAAGTGTGTATATTGGCCTATTTGAAATCCCAGAGCTTGGCAAACAGAGGTGAGGTCCACAGTAACCTGGCTAACTAGAATAGCTAAATAAGCGAGACCTGGGTTCCAGTCAAGACCCTACCTTAATTCGTAACATTGAAAGTGGCCAAAGGCAACACCCAAAGTCAGACATGGCGCACCCTGTCTGACCCCAGGTGCACCCTGTCCGACCCCAGGTGCACCAGTATGCTCATACGCATATGTGCATGTAGATGTGCACCTACAGAGATGCAAGCACACATGTACGCAACATACACACAAACACACAAACACACACACACACACACACACATGCTAAAACTGCAATGAGCAATAAATATAGGTTGAATAAGTAGAATTAATTCACTCATCCCAACTAAATGAAGTTCTCCTTGAAGACAGCATTCTAGACATATTTTTATTATTAAGGAACTTGATCATTTATAAGGTTATTTTTATATCTTATGTGTGTGTGTGTGTGTGTGTGTGTGTGTGTGTGTGTGTGTATGTGCACGCACATGTGGATTCATAATGGACAACTTTCACCATGAGCGTCCAGGATAGAATTCAGGTCACCAGTCTCAGTGGGAAACTCATTTACCTACTGGTCATCCTGCTGGCCCTGACGTGTAAGGGTTTGCCTGCCTCTCAACAGGCGATCAAGCTTCCTGAAACAAATGGCCAGTTTTAGACACCTGTCTCATCTTTGATAGCACCAATTACATTCAGTTCATAGAAAACCCAGTAAGGTTAGGCCCTTTAATCCCACCAATCAAGAGGCAGAGGCATGTAGGTTAGATACCGACCTGCTCTATATAGTGAGCTCAAGGTCAATCAGAGCTACACCATGTCTCTCTACAAATAAATGCATATATAATATGTATATATACATATATATTACACTTATATATGTATATATGATATAAAGAAATATATATTTAAATATATGTACATATGTATTCAAAAGAAAAAGAGCCAAAATTCTAGTTCCTTCAAGGAACTTCCTAAGGAGTCAGTGAGTGTGCATGCAGACTCTCTGGCCTCTCGGTTGGTAGCAGGCATGAAGTGCATAGATCTGGCCTCACAGAGTGGTTGGCTACAGCACACACTCATTTCTTCCAGAATAATGACAAGTTGAGGCGTCACCTGGCAGAAGCTATCTCACGATGTTGTATGTGGGGAAGGAACAGAGTGGCCTTCGGTGAACACAAGGCAGTGGCTCCCCTGGTACGTTATCTGAAATCAAATGACACCAATGTGCATCGAGCTACAGCTCAGGCCTTGTACCAGCTCTCAGAAGATGCCGATAACTGCATCACCATGCATGAGAACGGTGCCGTAAAGGTACGTGCTTTCAATAGTTTGTGATCTAGTTTATAAATGTAGGCTGGAAAGACACATAAACAACATTATTCTACTTAAAAAAAATGACTCAGTGGGCAAACTTCTTGCTGTAAGAGATGTTCAAGCACAGAGACCTGAGTTTGGATCCCAGGGACCCCTGTAAAGGCCAGGTCTGGTACTTGTAAGGGTGGGGTGGTAGTGAGTGGGTGTTGGAGCATGTGGAGAGTCAAGAGAATCCTGGGAGCTCAATGAACAGCCAGTCCAGCTAATATGTTGACTT
This sequence comes from Mastomys coucha, assembly GCF_008632895.1. Lineage (NCBI taxonomy): Eukaryota > Metazoa > Chordata > Mammalia > Rodentia > Muridae > Mastomys > Mastomys coucha. The sequence goes on along the minus strand of NW_022196895.1, from coordinate 3,847,868 downwards.
ATGGCCTTCATAAATGTCAACCTCTGGCCACACATGCAAAGTTAAAAGCATGTTCATGTGTGTGCCACCTCCACAATGCAACTTTTTGCTAAAGGGATGTTTGCTTACACATAACTATCTGTTCATCAGGTCACAGCTGCATCTGAACTCTGCATTATCATGGTTTGTATTATAAAACTGTATAGAGATGGAGTTTCCTTAGTCAAAGCCTATGTGGGTTCTTAGTAAAGTAATGATTCCTGAATTTGAACTACATTGAACTCTGCCCAGCCTATGAACACTGATAAGCATTCATGAGTCTCTGTGATGCAGTGTCTACATAGCACATAAATAATAAATGGCAGATACATCTATCGCCATCTATGAACAGCAAGAGAAGTGGCTGGAAGAACTCTGGACCAAGGCTGGCAGCTATAGCATCCTAACAAAGGATCAATCTGAAGATAGATTATTTTGTTTTTATTACGCATCTGATTTGATACACTTTTAGCTAACATATGCTTATGAGAGTCTTCTCATATAACCTTGAAATGTACCTATATATTTGAGCTACCTACAGCATTTTGATGGGGATCAATACAAAAGTACCCAGGGCACTAGGTATGTAGTACATGTCTAAATCCAGTACTTGAGAAGTTGAGGCAGGGGAATCATAATTTTGGGATCAAACTTGGCAAAGTGGTGAAACCCTAACAAAAGCAGAACAACTACCCCCCAAAATAGAAGAAGCAAAAAATAAAACATAAGAAAATCTCTTAGAGTATATTTATCTCTATCAGTAAAAAATAAGAAAAATATTCTTCTTATATCTTGTTCCCTTGCATAAGATAATTTTATTTTTTGCTACATTAATTCTAAGCCCCTATTAGCCACATGCATTTATGTCAAAAACATAAACCCAAACACGATATGTTAGACAAGAATGAGGAACAGCCAGTTAGTTGTCTCCTCAGATCTAGATATGTCAGCATGAAACATCTTAGAAAGAATAATGGTTTAAAATGCCAACTAGTAATTTTCAGTCGATTATTTTAATTTTCCTTCAAGCTTACTATATTTGAAAAAATGGGATGCCAATGTTTCTGACATTAAACCCAATTTACATTTAACTATGCCAATCTTTTCATTATAAATGTGTTTTATGGCACACAAGTTAGACACATGTGCTTCTTCAAGCAAAAATAAAAAATCTGTCATAAAAAGTAACTTTTAACTAACATTTTTAAAAAGTAAGTTATTTTTAAAAATCAGCATGTTAACTTCATTGCTGTAGAGTGACATAAACGTTGTCCCTTTTATATGATTGCATTCACACTTTGCAAAGAAGAGATGCCTGATTTTAAATTATCTGTTCCACAACCAAACAAAGCTTGCACTGCATGTTTTAAGTCTGCAGCATTTAAAAAATGAAGCTATAAATGTTAAATAGCCTCATAAGATGTCTGGCATATAGCTCAAAACATTTCAAATTTTGTAGTGCTTGTGTTGTGGCCCATTGATATAATGACATGCACAGAGTTCTTAAAGATTTCTTCTGATGCAAGACAGTAGATTATAGCAGTCTGATCTGACAGTTTAAGCATGAATCCTGCCTCTGTGTTCAGTCATCCATATACTGCAGGTGTGTTAGAAAACAGAAAATGATGGAGACAGAAAAGAGAAAGAAAAGACATACGCTGGGCATGATGAGCTTGGAGTCTTTCCTGGGTAGTTTTTAGAATTCATAGAGAAACTTCTAGAAGTCTTGTACTTGTGTTTCTAACTGCCTGTCATTTTTACCAAAGGATAACTCAAGAGAACAGGATTGAGGAACTGAACAACAAATTATTTTTAAATAATAGCAAAGGGTCTGGGGAGATGTCTCAGTTGGTTAAGTATCTGCCATAAAAGTCCTGGGACTTGAATACAACTCAAAGCATCCATGTAAAAGCTGGATATGGTTGCACACACAAGTCTGTAAGCCCATGCTGGGGAGCCAGAGCCATCTTAGTCAAATCAACAAGCACCCATGTAAAAGCTGGATATGGTCACACACACAAGTCTGTAAGCCCATGCTGGGGAGCCAGAAATGGACAGATCCCTGAATCTGCTTATTGTCAGCCATCTTAATCAAATCAACAAGCTCTAGGTTCAGGAAGAGACCTGTTTCAAAACTAAGGCAAGAGTCAACAAGAAAGACACCCGACATTGGCCCTCAGCCTCCAAAGGCCTGTGCGCCCATGTGCTCACCCACTCACGCATGTGTGCGCGTGCACACACACACACACACACACACTCACACACACACACACCCAAATGTATGTGTGTGTGTGTGTATGTACATATACATATATATATATATTATATATATATATAATACATTTAAAGACATTTATATTCACCACACACAAATTAAACAAACAACAACACATAAAATGATAGAATGGCCTTCCCATGGGAGGTATCGCACCAGGTGTAGAGTGTGTGGCTGTGTTTGCAGTTGAGTGGACCTTCTTCATTTCCAACCTTCTCAGAGCAGCAGACCCCACGGCCTTGGGAGAAAGATGTGATTTGCTTCTCTGCTTGCTTTTAAAGCCTGTAGGCACAGCTCCATGGAAGCTGGGAGAATAAGCAGCTTAGTAGTTACTTTGTTACTTTGTTAAGGGAAGCCTCCAGGATTACCTCAGGCCTCAAGTTAATAAAGAAGGTTCCTATTGAAGAATGAGGCAAGGAAATGTTGATGTAGGCAGGTGTTTCTGTCCCTGCAGTCACTATGTCACATTAAACACATAGAAACTGTCCTAAAAAATAAAAACCAAAAAAACTTTAGCTCAGTGTTTTTCAACCTTCCTAATGCTGCAGCCCTTTAATACAGTTCTTCATGTTGTGGTAACCTTTCATTATAACATTATTTTCCTGGCTACTTCATTCATCTATAATTTTGCTACTGTCATGAGTGGTAATGTAAATATTTTTGAGATAGAGGTTTGCCAAAGAGGTCACCAACCACAGGTTGACAACCACTGCTTTAGACTCACATAAACTTCATTTACTCTTGTGATGCATTCCTGATGATTTTCCTGTTCTGTTCTGTTTTGTTTTGGTGGGGCTGGAAAGCAAAGCAGGGCCTGACATATGCTAGGCAAATACTGTGCACTAACCTGCTCCCCAACCTCTCCTCCTGACTAATTTTGTAATTGTTTCTGCCCTGCTCCGTTCAAAGCCTGAATGTGTGACCACTTAGCCTGCACACATTCCTACTGTAGCTACTGAGGAAAAAATAACAAGTACTGACACAGCCACCAGACCTGTCCTGTTGTCCTAGTCATATTCATGGTAGGGACAGTTCCTGTGCACAACAGTTTTCTCAACCGCTTTAGCTGGCATAGTGCCATCTGTTTGCCTCACAATACTGAATGCTTGCCAGTAGGCATGGGAAGTACAGCTCCGGGGCAAGGATGAGAGCCTTCTCCTTCGTGTGTTCAGCATTAAGGCTGTGTGAAAAACAAGCTTGTCTAGTAGACATGGAATGCCAAGCCAAGCAGGTAGCACTGCCTGGAGTTCCAGGACTGAGGAAGCTGAGACAGAAGAATGATTTGAGGCCAACCTGGGCTACAAAATGAGAACCACTACCACTCCCCCATCTCAAAAAGCCAAAACCAAACAAAAATAGAATGTCACACGACCCATGTATAAAATAGTAATTTTTCTAGAAGTCACAATATAGGGAAAGACTAAAGTACGTAAAGTTGGTTTTAGCAATGACTCTTAGACCAGTTTATCGAAAATAGCTTTAAATATACAGTCATTATAAAATTGTAAAATATGACAATCTGTCCCAACACCGGGAGTAACTGGGACCAGGGGGACCCAGGCATGCAGGAGCTCTGCCAGTCCAGTGTCACAGGTTTCTTCTGGTCTGTCTGGGCCATGCCCTGAGCAGATCTTGGGGACAAATTCCACAGCTAGTCCCACAACACCCAGAGGAAGCTCCATTTCCAGGCATGCTCTAACATGCCCAGGATCATACGATCAGAGGCAAGGAGGACACAACTTCTGTCCCAACCTGGAGTAACTGGGACCAGTGGGACACAGGCACATAGGAACTCTATCAGCTCAGTGACATGGGTTCCTTCCAGTATGTTTGGGCTGGTGCCCTGAGCAGACCTTGGGTGCAAACTCTGCAGTGAGTCCCATAATACCCAGAGGAAGCTCTACGCCAAGGCACTCTAATAGGCTCGGATCACAGGATCCAAGAATCATAGGATCACAGAGACAGCTCTACTCTGAGGAATTCTGACACAACCAGGTCCCAGTCAGATTTAGCCAGGGCAGGTAGGAATAGAGATAACCAAATGGTGGGAGGCAAGGATAAGAAAATAAGCAACAGAAACCAAGGTTACTTGGCATCATCAGAACCCAGTTATCCCACAATAGCAAGTCCTGAACACACCATCACACTGGAAAAGCAAGATTCAGGTATAAAATAACTTCTCATGATGATGATATAGGACTTTAAGAAGGGCATAAATAACTCCTTCAAAGAAATACAGGAGAACACAGGTAAACAGCTAGAAGCCCTTCAAGAGGAAACACAAAAATCCCTTAAAGAACTACAGGAAAACACAATCAAACAGGTGAGGGAAATGAGCAAAACCATCCAGAATCAAAAAATGGAACTAGAAACAATAAAGTAATCACAAAGAGAGACAACCCTGGAGTTAGAAAACGTAGGAAAGAGATCAGGAGTCATAGTCACCACCAACCAAATACAAGAGATAGAAGAGAGAATCTCAGGGGCAGAAGACACCTTAGAAAACATAGACACAGCAGTCAAAAAAAAATGCAAAACGAAAAAATATTCTAACCCAGGATTTTTCTGGGTCCTAAACATCCAGGAAATCCAGGACGCAATGAGAATGCCAAACCTAAGGATAATAGGTATAGAAGAGAGTGAAGACTCTCAACTTGAAGGGCTAGTAAATATCTTCAACAAAACTGTAGAAGAAAACTTCCCTAACCTAAAGAAAGAGATGCCCATGAACATACAAGAAGCCTACAGAACTCCAAATAGACTCAACCAGAAAAGAAATTCCTCCTGTCATATAATAATCAAAACACCAAATACACAAAACAAAGAAAGAATTTTAAAAGCAGTAAGGGAAAAAAGGCAAGTAACATATAAAGGCAGGACTATCAGAATTACACCAAACTTCTCACCAGAGACTATGAAAGCTAGAAGATCCTGGGCAGATGTCAAACAGACCCTACAAGAACACAAATGCCAGCCCAGGCTACTATACCCAGCAAAACTCTCAATTACCATAGAAGGGGAAAAGAAGATATTCCATGACAAAGACAAATTTACACAATATCTTTCCATAAATCCAGCCTTACAACGGATAATAGATGGAAAACACCAACATAAGGAGCAAAACTACACCCTAGAAAAAGCAAGAAAGTAATCTTTCAACAAACCCACACAAACATAATTCCACCTCTATCAACAAAAATAACAGGAAGTAACAATTACTTTTTCTTAATATCTCTTCATATGAAAATTAATATTACCAACATATCCTAATCGATTGAAATTCAAAAGTATGAGAAATTAGAAATTTGTTGGCTATTATCCAGTGGTCTTGTTAACTTGGTAATTGGAGAAATAGGTCCAATATTGTACAATCCATATACACTTTCTGCTTGTTTGTACTTGACAATGTCTTGCTGTGTACAACATAATGGTCTTGAAATCAGGCTTCTCCTATCTCAGCCTCTCTATTAGTAGGGTTGTGTATTTGATGTTTTTTTTAGACTATGGTTTTCAGAACAGCTTACATATTTCAAAATAATCTATACAGCCAAAGGAAACATAGACAATTAACTTGGGAGGTGGCTTGTAAAAGAACAACAAAGAGTGAGACTGAATGCTTTGCTTGATGTTTGTAATTATTGTATCAATTTTGATGAAGAGAACTTTATAAGTTACTCTTTCTCTGAGATGAATGCTTTTCAAAATCATCACAGCCAATGAACCAAATTCTTACCCTCATCTAATGTCTGTGCCACCCTCCAAGCAGAACCATTGTTCATTGAAACAGTTGGTGAATAGACCATCTAAATACACACACCATTTCTTAAATGAATGTAACCTGGTCCCTGTGGGCCAAGAATGAAGACAATCACTCAAGTCAAATAGCTTTGACCATAGCCAGAAATTTGTATCAAAAAATCGTGCCTACAGTTCATTCCTTGATACAGCGGAACTGTCACCTCTTAGCTTGGCTACTATGGCGTAAAATCATTTCATGATGTGAGGGTTATTGAAGTACGGCCTTATTACAATGAAATCCAATGTCTAAAAATTGTTCTTATTTTGATCTTGCACCACAGTAAGAGCCAAGATTTTAAGCTCTACTAAAAACAAAACAAACAAACAAACAAAAAGACTTTATCTATTTATGTTCATTTTAAAAAAACTAGTACCGATGTATTATTTTAAAATATACATTTAATATGTTTGGAGTTATTTAAAATTTATATTGAGAAAAATGTATGTATTTTCAGTATTGTTGTAGACAAGCATCTACATAAGACTGTTCTATTGATTGTTGTTTTATATCAAACAACATTTATAATACTCATTTCTATTGTTACAATATTTTATAAATTTTAAGGAATATGACAAAATAAAAAAAGGAAAGGTATTGCAGATATTGAAGGGGGGTCTCTGGGAGGAGTTGGGGTACAAAAGGGGAAGAAGAATGTGATGTAATTCTATTTACTTAAAATATGTTTTTAAATGTTAACAAATTCAGATAAATTGAAATTTTGTATCTTTTCTCATCAAAATGCAATAAAACCTAAATCAATAAAAAAAGAAAGGAAAAAAATAAAATTGTAAATTATACATTACTTGTTTTTGAACCAGTCATCATAATTTGACATGTGCCTTACTGTGCCTCTCAGGGCAGAGCAGCCATGTCTGGAGTGTTCAGTGAGTGGGTGGCAGTGTCTTCAACTGGATGATGTAAGTCTAGAAACTCTATAGTGAGGCATGGTGGTTCAGGGAGACATGGAGTCACGAATAAGCTAGACCTGTCATTTTTACCACATGGTTTAGTGATACCTGGGGAATGTTTTCATTTTTACTTTGAAGACCCATAAACTACAAAGAGGAGCTGTGAAAGAAGACATGAAACTTTAAAAAAATACCCAGGTGTTCTGGGACCAATGGAAGAGTGGGTTTCAGATGGTTTTGTGTTTAAAATCAGCTAAGAGGTCAACAAGGATTTCATAATTCAGTTATAGTGAAAAATAATCCTGTGTCTGAGGCTTCTCCAAAGAGAAACTCTTTAAGTCTATACATCACTCCCCTGCCCTTCATGTAATGGGATGAGAACATCTCAGCTGGATCCTCTGTGATTTAGGGGCTTGCATCATTCCAAAACCTTGTAGTTGAGCATGCAGACTTGTCTGTTGGACATTAGACTGAAAGTATGAGAAGTCAGACACATCATGGATGGTTACTAATTGGTACAGTTTCATCCTGAGGACAATAGCACAGGGAGGGAAAGAAATTGTGGGGGTTGGCAGGAGGAATAAATACATCACTAAGGCAGAAAAAGGGATCAAGCTGAAGGCGATGAGCATAGATGTAAGGCATTCTGTAGATGGAAGGCATTGAGCCTTTCCCGTGTTGATAATGGCAGTTGTTTTTGTAGATGTCTGTACCATGTCAGCAAAAGAGGCTGTATAACTCAAGAAAAGGCAGGAAACTGAAAAAAACTGCAGAAAATACAACCAGAAGTACGCCATTGGCAGAAGAAATCAGGAGCCATGCATTCAACTTGGACAGAGCAAAAAGGGTTGCCTTGGCCACCTCCTGGATGCTAGTCATGCAGCAGCCAGGTAGCCAATAGAAGTACTCCAGAATCACCCGTAGCAGGAGGAAAGAAAAGCAAGGTGCTTGGATGTGTCATGGAAGGTTCCTTAGAGACCGCTCACGCAGGGCTTCTCAGGGCCTGCATGTCTGATGTTTATTCTAAGTGTTTTTCTTTCCATCAAAATTCTTAATTAAGCATTATTTCAAACAATTTACTGATATTGCAGATATTCCAGAATGTCAGGATTATCCACTAGTGTAGAAATGGCAGGTCCATTAAAAACACACCAAATAGAGATCTTTCTCTGATTAATGTGTCTTCTCATTTTTTTAATGAAAAGACACAATTTGATTAAATTTGTAACTTCTTTTTTTATTAGATATTTTCTTTATTTACATGTCATATGATATCTCCTTTCCTAGTTTCTCCTCCAAAAAAAATAAAAAAATAAAAAATAAATAAAAATAAAAACAAAAAGCAAAAAACCAAAAAACAAACCTGAAAACAACAACAAAAAAAAACCTGTTTCCTCCCCCCTCCTCCTGCTCACCAACCCACCCTCTCCCACTTCCTGGCCCTGGCATTCCCCTACACCGGGCCATAGAATCTTCATAGGGCCAAGCGCTTCTCCTCCCATTGGTGCCCGACTTGGCCATCCTCTGCTACATATGCAGCTGGAGCCATTAGTCCCACCATGTGTACTCTTTGGTTGGTAGTTTAGTCCCTGGGAGCTCTGAGGGTACTAGTTAGTTCATATTATTGTTCTTCCTAAGGGGCTGCAAACCCTTCAGCTCCTTGGGTCCTTTCTCTAGCTCCTTCATTGGGGACCCTGTACTCAGTCCAATGGATGGCTGTGAGCCTCTACTTCTGAATTAGTCAGGTACTGTCAGAGCCTCTCAGGAGACAGCTATATTAGGCTCCTGTCAGCCAGCACTTACTGACATCCACAATAGTGTCTGGATTTGATGATTGAATATGGGAAGGATTCCCAGGTAGAGCAGTCTCTGGATTGTTCTTCCTTCAGTCTCTGCTCCATAGTTTGTCTCTGCAACTCCTTCGATGGGTATTTTGTTCCCCCTTCTAAGAAGGATCAAAGTATCCACACTTTGGTCTTCCTTCTTCTTGAGTTTCTTGTGGGTTGTGGATTGTATTTTGGGTATTCTGAGCTTCTGGCTAATATCCACTTATCAGAGAGTGCACACCATGTGTGTTCTTTTGTGATTGGGTTACCTCACTCAGGAGGAATTTAAGAAGGACATGAATAACTCCCTTAAAGAAATACAGGAGAACACAGGTAAACAAGTTCAAGCCCTTAAAAAGGAAACACAAAAATCTCTTCTTTTCATTTTTGTTTTTTCTTTGAATACTTCAGGGAGGGGTCAGCAAGGTTATATTAACATTTAATATGATGTTTGCATCCAATGTTTTTGTTATTTCACTTTTTTAACTTTAAGAGATCTTTATAGCATAATTAAGGTATAGTTGTCAAGTGGATTCATAAGTTTAAAGTGTGCACCCCTATAGTATACACACATACACATATGCATACAAAATTTTCACTAAATTTTCATCAATTCAAGAGAATGATCCCAGTGTGTCCTGGTATGCCTAGGTGATATGACTCTTCTTCCCTCTGGGTCCAGACAGCATGTAGTTGGTGTGTCCTGTTTGTCTGACTTCTATTCAGCTTAATTATTTTCACTATCATCCATGTACTTACTAAGGGTTCTTTGTCCCTGTCTCTGTCCCTGTCCCTGTCCCTGTCCCTGTCCCTGTCCCTGTCTCTGTCTCTGTCTCTGTCTCTGTCTCTGTCTCTCTCTCTCTCTCTCTCTCTCTCTCTCTGCCTCTGTGTGTGTGTGTGCGTGTGCCCGTGTGTGTGTGTGTGTGTGTGTGTGTGTGTGTGTGTGCGTGCATGCACATATGTGTGTTTGTGTCTGTGTGTGTGTGTGTGGTGTGCAAGGGTCTATTACTCCATGCCTACTGATATGGGGTCAGAAGTTGAAGCAAGGTGTCACTTTCCACCTCAGACGTATTTATTTGTTTGTTTTGTTATTTATTTTTAGATGAAATCTCTATAAAGCTCTGGCTTGGAACTCTCTAAATAGAGCATGCTGACTTCAAACTATGTCTGCTTGTGCCTCAGGATATACAACTTTTAGCTCATGGCAGTAGGATAGGAGTCAGGGTGTTATTTTAATTTTCTTGTATCTGTTGAGGCTTGCTTTCTATCCAAGTATGCAGTCAGTTTTAGAGAACATTCCATTAGGTGAAGAAAAGTGTTGTTATTATTTCTAACTTTTACAAACACTTCCTATGAAGGGCCCACACTTCCAGCTACCATAAATACATGGATTAATATTATAAAAAGATTTTAATATTTTTATTATTTGGGAATTTCATATCATGAACCCTAATCACACTCACTTCCCAGTCTTCCCAGGTCTACTCCCCCTGTTTTATGATACCCCCCACAACTAAAAGAAGCAGAAGAAGAAGGAGGAGGAGGAGGAGGAGGAGGAAGAAGGAGGAGAAGAAGAAGGAGAAGGAGAAGGAGGAGGAGGAGGAGGAGGAGGAGGAAGAAGGAGGAGAAGAAGGAGAAGGAGAAGGAGAATGAGAAGGAGAATGAGAAGAAGAAGAAGAAGAAGAAGAAGAAGAAGAAGAAGAAGAAGAAGAAGAAGAAGAAGAAGAAGAAAGAACAAGAACAAGAACAAGAAAAAGAACAAGAACAAGAAAAAGAACAAGAACAAGAACAAAGAAGAAGAAGAACAAGAACAAGAGCAAGAACAAGAAGAAGAAGAACAAGAATAAAAACAAGAAAAGAAGAATGAGAAGAAGAAGGAGAAGAAGAAGAAAGTTTAATTTCTCCTTCCCCATATACTCACTAAATTTTCCCCACCCACACTCCACCAGAAGCCATCAATTATGGGGATCAAACTTCAGAATCCTTATTACAACTTTTAGGAGTTTTCTTCAATGGCTTTGTCTTTTTCGGAGTGGGGTAGGACAGGGGATAGAGGTTGTCATATAGGCCTTATATGTCCCCCTTTCTCAACTGAGAGTTTGCAGTCATCAATACCATGGCAAAAACAGCTTCCTCGCCCTTTTCTATGAGCAGGAGAATGGATCATAAACTTGCACATAGTCTTGTGTATCAGAAATTCCCATGGACCTCAGACACAGACCGTACAGACAAAGATATCAACACAATCCTCTGCAAGCATTAGGTGAAAGAACTATCATAGTCCTCGGTGGCTACACAGGCTATGTACATCAACATGGTCCTGGGTGGCAGAACAGTCCATGGACATGAACATCCACATGGCCTTTGGTGGCAACACAGCCCACAGATATCAACACAGACCCTGACTGAAGTAGGAAAAAGGGAAAATTCTTAATTGAATCAAAGGAAGTCTAAGTTCAAACAGCATCCGTTTTTAGGTTGTGCTCTGCAGCTCAATGTGTCATGTTTCCCACAGTGTGCCAACAGCCTTATTTGCCTGGAAGCAACATGGAGCCTGCTAAAAAATGCATGCATGTTTCTCATGAGTGTTAGACCAGCCTCTCTGTAAGTCACCCAACCATGCTGACCACAGGGAAGCAGAGATTTCAGCGGAAACAGAGAATCCCAGATAGCAGCAAATCTTCTGAACAAAGCTGAAACCACACAGGAAGCATCGATTGTGCATTTAGCATGCTCTAGTTTGTGACATCATGTACATACACAGAGACAGTTCCTTCACATGGATTTAGGGCAGATGGGAAGATGGAGAACTTGGCTTTTCAGAATCTTTATGTGTACCAGACAGTCATTTGGGGCTACTTTATTTATTCCTCATCAAATGTAATTAAGGAGAACATGCTACTTTAAAATGGTAAAAACTACAAGCTTTGATGGGTCTGATTGTTCTGGCAGCATGTGTATAGTAGAGGATGGCAAATTCGATCATCAATAGGAGGAGAGGACCTCGGCCCTGTGAAGGTTCTGTGTCCCAGTGTAGGGGAATGCCAGGGCCAATAAGTGGGAGAGGGTGGGGTGGCAGGCATGGGGAGGGGGAGGCAACAGGAGTTTGTTTTTGTTGTTTTTGTTTGTTTCTTGGTTTGTTTTTTGGAGGGGAAACTGGGAAAGGAGAAATTTACAAGTAAATAAAGAAAATATCTAATAAAAATAAAAAGTATGAACATATTGGATCTGGAATACATGCCACATCCCCCTTCAACCCAAATCACATTACTCCCTTTGAAAGACTCAGAAAGGAGAGAAGTTTGAAAGGCTCTGAAAGAATCTATTTGATGGTCTTTGATAGCATTCTGACCTTATCCTGTGAACAGGAAAACGCGTATGCTTAGGCTAAGTGGGCAAGGCTGCTGTGCTTGGAGGCAGCTGGTTCTCCTTGCATAAGCTTCTGCTGCTTGCTGAGATTGCCCATGACTTTCTCTTCACCTTGGGGAACTCAGCAGAGTGAAACAATATTGCCTTGGTATTTGCTATTTGCTATATGTGTAGAATCTCAGCCTTACTCACCTGATACATTGAAATCCAAATTTCTGTGGGGTTTCCAGAGGAGTCCCATGCAGCCTAAGCGTGAGCAGCACTAGACCCAAGTGAACCTGCCCGTTCACACCCAAGTGAACCTGCCCGTTCACACCCAATTGAACCTGCCCGTTCACACCCAAGTGAACCTGCCCATTCACACCCAAGTGAACCTGCCCGTTCACACCCAAGTGAACCTGCCCGTTCACACCACAAAATAATGAGTCTATACTGAACATCCTTCCTATGGCTGGCTACCAGGCATCTACATTCATCCATTCACGTGTATCAATTTTTCCTGCAAAATTGACTTGATACATTTGAAAGTTGACTTGTGTGTGTATCACTAAATTAATTTCCATACCCTTCCCAGATTTGTTAGATATAAAAAACTTTTTTTTAAAAAATCCTGGTTTGAAAGCAGAATGTGTGATCACTGACTTTTCTAAGCACCCCTTATCTATTTCATATTATCATCCAAAACTTCCCATAAGTCTGATTCAGTAAAAGAAATTTTCTTTGTGTGGCATTGCTAGCATATTTCTTCGTATCTCACAGAAACATCACTGTATTCTGTGTCCTAGAATTTGATGAGCTACTGCACAATTAGACTATTGGTCTCCTTGAATGATTATGGCTCTTTTAAAATGTTAATTTGCAATGCCAAGTTCTCCAGCTACCTCTCAATAAGAACAAATGCATGTAGAAGCCTCTGTACCAGGCAGCTGCTCTTTTCTCTGGTTGTCTGGGTATCACACTACAGCATCCAGTACAGTTACATTTAAACTCTGTATTCATAGGCCATTCATTCAAATGGCTTATGCATTATCCATTATCAGTGGTTCAGGTGGCCTTTGGAATTTTCACACACAGAGCTATGTGTTGATAGGTTGTTTCCATGTTATTCTAACATTTTAAATGCAGTAGTGAGTTGATTCGATGTTTTTTATAAACGATGGCACTAGTTTCTAATATGATCCAAAAGATTTTTTTATTTATCTTAACTATCATTCTCTAGTTCATTCTAGAAAATATATAACCACACTCAACGTTTACAAATTCTTATAGCATGTATTCAGCATTCTGAGAAATTTGCTAGTAGGTAACTTTTGTAGACTCTTACATATACCACAGAGTGGGAGTCAGTAAGAGTGCTGCCAAGAACACTCCTGGCATGACTTTGGTGGATATGATGACCAACTAATGTTGGGCAAACCCACAAGCAGGGCTGTGGTCAAGAAGTAAATGCATAGTTAGTTTTAGTAAATTATTTTAAGTGATTTTTTTATTCCATTATTTCATGCCAAATGAGAGCTCAAATTAGAACTTAGTTAAATAGCATTGCTTTTTTTTTTTTTTTTTTGGATTTTAATTAACTGACTTGGTTTTTCTCTCATTATTTTTTAAATGTAAAGACCTCATTATAGATAATTACTGTGGGGAAAATAACTATAGATTCTTCCTTTCTTCCTTCCCTCCATCTTTTCTAGATGTTGCTAATTGAACCCAGGACCTTGAATATGTTAGTCAAATGATCTACTGAACTACATCTCTGGTCCCTATATAAATTTTTATTATAGACAATTGTATGTGTTCTTTAGTTTCCTGTTTAACAGAGTAACTCTTCAGATGATAGAATACAGCTGACTGCTTTCTGAGAGTGCAAGTTCTACTTCAAAATATTCCAAGGTTATGGCTACAAACTTTACTGAAACCAGAGGAAAATATGCATTGCTATTTGTTGTCAAGAGTAACCATATAACAATTTGTCATTTCTATCAGTCAAGTGTTAGATGCATAACCAAGATCTAAGTTTATGCCATGAAACATGAAAAAATCCTGGACATGGTGATGCAGGCCCAGCATTAGAGAGGTGGCACCATAAAGAAGCTTGGCACTCATTGGCTAGCCAGCCTTGCCAAGTGTGTGAGCCCCAGTTCTAGTGAGAGACTAGAACTAGCAAGAGATTTGAAAAACAAGGTATATAATTGCTAAGGCATAGTACCCAGAGTTGACATGTAACTTGAATGATAAGAACTATCTGGCAAGATGGATAAAACTGAACTTTGAATTAATTTCCTTCACTGTGGTTCTTCAAAAAACAGTAATGTGAAAGACTGATTTTGCTCCAGCTTCCTAATTGCTGTCTGTCTGAGTAAAACAATGGGTTAAATTTTCCATTCTTGGTTTTTGCTCATGTGATGGGCAGAACAGTCCTCTTAAAGTTACAGGGGGGCTTCCACAGTGAGGAATCAGGATTATATGCAAGGGTTCTGAGAAGCCACTGAAACATCTAAATCACAGTAGGCATATGATCCTATTGGGTTTTCAGAGAACTGATCCTAGAGAAGTCCAGGGACTGAGAGAGAAAGAAGTAGATCTGCCCAGGAGATGATGCCCTCTAACTACATGAGAATAGGGTGACCTAAGCAGGCCTTCTTAGGGAGATGTGAACCAAAATCTGCTCATTCCAACAGTGCATGGATGGGACCATTTACCACCAACAGTCCACCGATGAGATCATTCACCCCCCACCCCAAGAGTGCAGACCATTCACCTCCAAGAGAACACCAATGAGACCAAAAAGGACTTCACCAAGTCTAAACTGATGAAACAATAAGTGCTTTATGGTGACTCCAGAGGCAGCTACATCATCTAAAAGCATCATCCAGAAGGGTGATGGGCTCCTTTTAACAATTGCTTTCCTAACTTTAGGGCAGGGTCTGTGAAGACTTGGGCTTCCTTAGCAAGGATGGGGTACCCCTAGCAGAGAATGTGTCAGTGCTGGGGAACAACAGCCTGTAAGGGACCCAGATGCACTGAGGCTCACTCTTAGAACTGCCTTGTCTTCAATGTGATTTTTCTGCTGTATGTGTTAGCAACAGAGGTCTGTATACACTCACAACATGTGATTGGCTAACATGGAGAAAGTCCACAGACTCATGTGTCCTCTTTAACCCACTAACAGTGTAGACAGGTGAACCTGAAACAACACTCATAAACAGTGTAGTCAGGTGAGCCTGTAACAGTATCCACTAAACAGTGCTTAATGGCAGACATCTATATGAAGAAAGTGTAATGTTTCAGAATAGTCTATTTTTGAAAGAATAGCAATCAGTCACTGAGGTTAGCCACTTAAATTTAAGTGCTTCATTCCTAACTTCATTGATCTACACTGTGTCCAACTTCATGACACAAGCACTGTCTCCACTTTAGAGATTGAGAACTGTAGTTGAGCACCTTGATGCATACCTACAGCCTTAGCACACAGGAGCATACTCCCAGCTCAGGGCCAGCCTCGTCCTGTATAAAGAATTCCAAGTCAGCCAAGGCTATTTAGCATGACCCTGTCTCAAAAACGAAAATGAGGGGCCCCTGAGATGTCTCATCCAGTAAAGACTCTCAACACCGAGCCTGATGACATGAGTTCAACTCCTGACTACCATACTCAGGCTGGGACTCACAGGCACACTCCCTACCTCCTGCCAAACAAAACAAATACAGTGTGTAAACCAAGAAACAAACCAAAGAGCAGGGAGTCTTAGATGTATAGTTCAAAGTCCCATTTATACAAAGCAAGAGCCATACTCTAAGCAATGCAAAAAACTTGGAGAAGCTTAGGAATCCAGGAGAAGGCTTCTAGCATCTTTTCATACCTGTCCTCCTTCCCCTTTCTTATCTGACCCATTTTATTATTTCTCTGCTGATTGGTTTTCTTTCTTTGTACAGTGCTTCTCCTGAATGTACAGTCACCCAAAGCTATATATTGCTTCTAATAATAATTCAAAATTCTCAGAAGAAAAGACTCTGAATGGACCAGGTTAAGTAAAGTATCCACTTTTCCAATAAGCTGTGAAGTGTGTGATGCTTTACAGAAGATGTCCAACATTTGACAGTGACACACAGACGTCAGGGCCATTACTCCTGATCTGGGAAGGTTCTGGCCAACATCTGGGATGTGTAACCCATGGGATCTCAATCCCTGGACCCTCTAGCAGAGAGATTCTCAGCTTAGCTGACATTCTCTGCCTTTTATCATGCATTAGCTAGGGTGTTCTAGAGTTTTCATGAAGTTGTTACACAAATAATATTTAACCTAATATTTGACTTTTAGAATGTTCTACCATTTTTGTTAAGATGACAAATTATTGCCGGCAGTTTTCGGTAGTTTCATTATTTTATTTTTAAAGGACTCTTCTATATGGCAATATTCATCAGTTAATCTGTAATAAATTATAAAATATGAAAGGTAATTATAGTTTGTGCTGAGAATACTGCTAGCCTAGATTTTTTTTTAACTTTTATTGCATGATTTCAATTTATCTGAATTTGTTAACATTTAAGAACATATTTTAAGTAAATAGAATTAAATCACATTCTTGTTTCCCTTTTGTACCTCAACTCCTCCCAGAGACCCCCCTTCAATACTTATAATATCTTTTTTTGTCATATTCTTTAAAATTTATTAAACATTATAACAATAAAAATAAGTATTATAAAAGTTTGATATAAAACAACAATCAATTTAACAGTCTTATG
>NW_022196895.1:3815436-3830471 GCF_008632895.1 Mastomys coucha | reverse complement strand
TGTATTAAGATGGTCTATCCATAAAGTCATTCACCAACTGTTTCAATGAACAATGGTTCTGCTTGGATAGTGACACAGACATTAGGTGAGGGTAAGAATTTGGTTCATCAACTGTGATAATTTGGAAAAGCATTCATCTCAGAGAAAGAGTAACTTATAAAGTCCTCTTCTTCAAACTTGATGCAAGAGTTACAAACTCAAGCAAAGCATTCAGTCTCACTCTTTGTTGTTCTCTTACAAGCAACCTCCCTAGTTAATCGTCTATGTTTCTTTTGGGTATATAAATACTTTTGAAATATATAAGCTGTTCTGAAAACCACAATATAGTGTAAAGACATGAAATAAACAGTACTACTAATAGAGAGGCTGAGATAGAAGAAACAAGATTTCAAGACCCTTATGTTGTACACAGCAAGACACTGTCACAAACAAACAAGCAGAAAGTGTATATAGATTGTACTATATTGGACCTATTTCTCCAATTACCAAATTAGAGAGACCATTGAATGACAATCAACAAATTTCTAATTCCTCATATTTTTGGATTTCAATCAATTAGGATGTGTTGGTAATATTAATTTTCATATTAAGATATTAAGAAAAGGTAATTGTCACTTCCTGTTGGTTTTGTTGTAAGAGATGGAATTAGATTTGTATGGATTTGTTGAAAGATTACTTTCTTGCTTCTTCTAGGATGTAGTTTTGCTCCTTATGTTGATGTTTTCCATCTATTATCCTTTGTAAAGCTGGATTTGTGGAAAGATATTGTGTAAATTTTGTTTTGTCATGGAATATCTTGTTTTCTTCATCTATGGTAATTGAGAGTTTTGCTGGGTATAGTAGCCTGGGCTGGCATTTGTGTTCTTGTAGCGTCAGTATGACATCTTCCCAGGATCTTCTAGTTTTCATAGTCTCTGGTGAGAAATCTGCTGTAATTCTGATAGGCCTGCCTTTATAGGTTACTTGCCTTTTTCCCCTTACTGCTTTTAAAATTCTTTCTTTGTTTAGTGCATTTGGTGTTTTTATTATTATGTGACGGGAGGAATTTCTGGTCCAGTCTATTTGGAGTTCTGTAGGCTTCTTGTATGTTCATGGGCATCTCTTTCTTAAGGTTAGGGAAGTTTTCTTCTATAATTTTGTTGAAGATATTTACTGGCTAGCCTAGATTTTTATAATAGCGACCTTTTTCTTCTCTTCCTCCTTCTTTCTTCCTTCTTCCTCCTCTTGCTCTTGGTGATTATGAAACATGCTATATCCTCAACATAAATTATGAGAATAGAAACTCCTTTACTGCTTCAGGTCTGTGCAGTTGAGTCCTCATTTTGTACATAAACCTGTGAAATAGTCACATGCTGTTAAGGGGTTTCAAACCTCACAGGTTACTGATGCTGCTTCTTATCCATTAGTGTTGACTACACACACAGCTGAACCTTACAGATCTATCAGGCAGTCACAGAAACTAAAAAATCTCTGTATAGACAGGAAGTGAGACAGCTTTCTCTGTTGCTTCTGCCGCATTAATCCACTTGTTGGCATCCTGATTGGCCATTGTGATCTGCAGGGTGTTCTCCCTTGAAAATGTCTGTAAGCTTGCTTTGCTGTGCCTTCTGCAATGGTTTTGAGCATCTCCAGTGGTCTCTCACAGTGGGAAGTGATGCTTTCTTCAGAACTGACAGAGATTTCATTTCCTTGAATGAAATGTGCTACGTAGAGACATGAGCACCTGTCAGAACCTGGGCCTGAGGTGTAGCACAGTGGTAAAGCGCTTGCCTAGCAGGGCCCTGCGTGTCATTCCCAGCACTGCAACAGTGCATGAAATCTACCCACCCGGCTGCATTTAAAACTCCATAGCAGTGATGCATGTACCTCATCATTTATTTCTGTTTCATTTAGAGGAAACTACTGGAAGCTTTTCAAAAACAAGCTGCTTTATCCAAGTTGCATCAACACTTCTTGGGCAGGCCTCTCTTTCCTGAGCTCAGTGTGTCCAGGACCATTGCTCCATTTCCCTTCCTGAGTAGTGTTTTCAGGGGCTGATACTTACATATAATAAGGTTGTTCTGGAACCTCTGCCAGCTAAGAAAAATGTTTAGGCCTGACAATATCAGATTCCATGAAAATATGATTTTGTGTTGGAGAACTGATCTCTTCCTTAACATCAGCATGTAACCATGTCACCAGTTAGGAATGCTGGGCTGCAGTAGAGTTTTAATCACAAGTGGAAGGAAATGTTGGTACTGGGTAGCCTGATCTCATCTAAGTTGCACTCTGTGATGCCTCAGGCTTACGTAGATTATGTAGGTTTGGCTATTCAGCTCAAGCATTCACAAGATAATGCTGACACGTGCCAGACGCCTTCCTGCACCGGTCAGCACTGGCTGTACCTCACAGATGGATGGTTTTTGTTGTTGCTTTAGATAATAAATGATGGATTTCGAGGAAATGAAATCTCTGTCAAGTCTGAAGAAAGCATCACTTCCCACTGTGAGAGACCACTGGAGATGCTCAAAACCATTGCAGAAGGCACAGGAAAGCAAGTTTACAGACATTTTCAAGGGAGAACACCCTGCAGATTACATTGGCCAATCAGGATGCCAACAAGTGGATTAATCCCACAGAAGCAACAGAGAAAGCTGTCCCACTTCCTGTCTATATTTGCTGCAGTTCTCATCTAGCATTCAGGAATTGGCCTTGTTCTTTCTCACCAGCCTACCTGGTCCTTTTAAACAGGCACAGGGTGGTACTGACAACTGCTCATCACCTGGTGATACAGTGCATCCTTCTTTGAGCTCACAAAGAGTATGTCCTCTCTGTTAGCAACAAATGCCCCCACAACTGTTCATTTACATGTCAGAAAATGTAGCAGGAACAAAATTTTCACTTTAGTAATTGGCAGCTTATAGACTCAGTGCATAAACTCAGGCCAGCTCTTTCTTCTGGCCCTCAGCTGACCCAAAACAATTTTCTTCAATAAAAAGCTGGTCACAGATGCTGAACATAGATTTACTACCAATAGTGATTATGTTCCAAGCTTCATGAATAAGCAGCTTTTAGAACTGAGAAAATAGCTTCTGTTCTCCCTCAAACACAGCAATCCTGCTCTATACAAAAAAGAAACGGCGAGAGTTAGCACTTTGAGGTCTTTAGTGTACCAGAAATATGCATGCATTAGCAGTTCCATCTAAGACTCCTTCTTTCCAACTTCTTCAGGATCACTCAGGTTTATTATTTAAAAAAATAAAAAAAAAACGTAGTGGAATATTCAGGAGCTACATCATCTGTATTCTTGGCCTACTGCTGTGATATAAGATGTTTCATTTTGAAAGGTCTTTGGGCACAAATATGAAAGGAATTCTAGGGTCCTTCCCTGGTTATTTTTTTCCTTGGAGATTCAAAATTTAAAGCTGGTCTGCTGAGACTAACAAAAACTTTGGAGATATTTTGCTTGCTTTTATTCATAGATGAACATAATTGTAGCACACAGTTTATGTAACTCAATAAAATCAACAAGTCCATCAAGATGAGCCTTTGTGCTCCATCACTCTTTAGAACATTCATTATATTTGTTTTGTATGTGTGAGTACATGTCATCTGAAGAACCAAGTTAATTCTAACTTCCACAAACATAAGTTAAAACAAGCATATGCCACGCTCATAAGTGACAGGAGGAGAGCCATTGAGAAGGCTCAGCACACAGAAGGACTTGCCACCAAGTCTAAGGACCAGAGTTCAATTGCTAGGCTCCATGCAGTAAAAGAAACTGACTACCTCATGTTGTCCTCTGAACCCCACATATGTGCTATGTAGTACACGTGTCTACAAGCACACAAGGACTCACAGACACAAAACAAATATAATGAATGTTCTAAAGAGTGATGGCGCACAAAGACTCATCTTGATGGACTTGTTGTTTTCACCAAGTTACATTATGTTCATCTATGAATAAAAGCAAGCAAAACATCTCCAAGGTTTTTGTTAGTCTCAGCAGACCAGCTTTAAATTTTGAATCTCCAAGGAGAAAAATAACCAGGGAAGAACCCTAGTATTCCTTTCCCCACAATGAAAACCAACATCCAGTTTGATGGCTTAGTCTGTGTTTGTTATGTGAGTGATTTGTAAGAAATAAGCTAAACTATGCAATCTAAGCACTTCGAGTGGCATGTTTTTACCAAGCCACACTTTCCTGATTGTAGAAAACCTGATGAAATTTCTGTGAAAATAGATTTCCAAGGAGTTTTTTTTTTTTCCCTTAAACGGCCCTTTGCCAGAATGCAGTGGTATTCCTCATTTCATTTTGCACAAAAGGAAAAGTGGAAAAGCTTGTAAAAAAACTTTTGTCTTAGCCAAAAGAGGCAATAATGCTTGTCTAGGGTGGGAAAGTGGCCGCAGCATCTGAGAGCAGCACAGGAGGGAAGACCAGTCGTCAGAGGGTAGGAGAGGTGTGAATGTGAGCAGTCATCCAGGCGCGGTGGCAAGTTATTCCTCTGCATGAACACACCTCTTCCGCACT
The DNA here is from genome assembly GCF_008632895.1 of Mastomys coucha. Taxonomy (NCBI): domain Eukaryota; kingdom Metazoa; phylum Chordata; class Mammalia; order Rodentia; family Muridae; genus Mastomys; species Mastomys coucha. Next base: position 3,825,961 of record NW_022196895.1, on the reverse strand, counting down.
TACTTCCCTTGATTCCACTTACATAACTCTCATAACTCTTATATAACTCTTGAATGTTCTCCAAGAAACTAAATTAAGTATCAGTCCATTTTTATTTGCTGTAGCATAGTGCTTGAAGCTGAATAATTTGTGATGATGAAAAGCTTCGTTTGCCCCAGGTTTGGAAAGTCAAGTCTTAAGACCAGGCTCATTGATTTGGCTGGCTGACATTTGAAAGAAGACAACAGGGTACCCACAAGAGGGAAGACACACGATGACCCTGAGGGCTAGAGTGGGGGAGGTCATGAACTTCTATATCAATTCTCTTACAAGGATTAAGCAGGGTCCATAGAACTGTGCACTTTTTAAAAGAGATTTATTTATTTTATGTACGTGAGTACACTGTCTCTCCCTTCAGACCCACCAGAAGAGAGCCTTGCATCCCATTACAGCTGTTTTGTGAGCCACCGTGTGATTTCTGAGAATTGAACTCAGGATCTCTAAAAGAGCAGTCAGTGCTCTTAACAGCTGAGCCATCTCTCCAGACCTTGAACTGTATAATTCTTATGAGAATATCACAGCAACCTGAGAAAGACTGGGGTCTCCCTATTTACTACCTTTGAAGACAGCCACAAAGACCCAATGATTTCCCAACCTCTGGAGGTGGTGTATGGGCTCCAGTTCTTAAAGTTTCTATCAGTTACCAATAGTTTTAAATTGGGAAATGTCCTCTTGATACACAGATTGGGAAGTGAGAGCATGCACACTGAGGTCCAAGATGCACATAAGGTTTACCACTTCTTACTGTCACTGAGCTTCTAGAACATGTATGTGGAGAACAGATGACATCCAAATCACAGCAAGTAGCATCAGTCCAGTTGTCCTATGCAGAAAAAGCACAGGTTCCTCCCAACTTATTCATTTAACTACACTTTCCCTGGAACTTGTGATCTGCCCACCTTAGCTTCCTAAAATCCCGAGTTTTAGGGATCTACCCCCTGACTCAACAATTCTCTTTAGATTCCATGATGACTAAATCAGGTATCTATGTTTCAATATATTTTCAAATTTTTACTCTGATAATTATTCAACTACATTACAAATTGACTATTAACCAATAGTTTATTTTTCAATTGAAAACGGATGATGCTTTATTTAATAGCATGTTAAATAAGTAGTATTAATATGGCTTATTGACCACATTTTTTTGAAAGCCTAATCAATCATCTCCTGCCATAAAACGACCAACTAGACTGTGCTAAAAGGCTTGGATCTGACCATGTGGCTAGATTCTTGGGACTAGAGCATGAGAAAGTGTCTACTACTTGTTTCTTCCTGTGGATGGAACACATTGTATTCATGAGCACCCCTCCCCCCCACCCCGCTCCCCTGCTGATTCTAGTCCTGAGGCTGAGAGATAACAGTCACTGTAGTAGCTTTGAACTCTAAGATCGGCTAACACAAGTGATGCTGTAAGCCACTTACGCACAGACACATTTTTAGAGTGTCCCCTCACTTAAATGCTTATACTAAAGTGTTTAGAATTTCTTGATATTTTGAACTATTGCCATATGCAAATGATATGACCCCCAGGGATGAGACTCAAGTGTAAACATGAGAGTTACTTATGTTGTATTACACACGTAACCCGAAGGTGATTTTCTTTAATTTTTTTTATTGCACCTACCACCTTTGAGTGGTTACATGAGGTCAGATTTGGAATTTTGCACCCACGACTTCATGTTCAAGTTAGGGAACATTTTCGGATGTCAGGAGTTTGGGCTAATGACACTAACCATGTACAAAGGAAAAGGAGTTTTCGGATTGTTACAGTGTAGCATTTGGGGTTTTTATTCTAAAATATTAAAGGTTCATCCTGAAGAAAATTAATACATGTGGACTATGTCCTGGCAATCATTTCCTACATGCTTTTGAGTAAGTAGGCTCAGATATATCCATGATGGGAAGTGGAGCGGGTTGCCCGTTGTTCACACTCTTAGCTGGCATCTGTGTGTTTGTACTTGCTACTAGATGCTGTAATGGCCTCCACCTGGGCTTACATCACTGCCCTTCCTGGATCTGGAATGTCCTCCCTTCCTGGAAGAATCGGGTCTGCATTGCAAACAGTCTCTGCACTAAAACTACACTAAGTCCTTTGGACACAGTGCTCACCCGCAGTGCCTCCAGGGTTTCAGGTTTCTGGTCTACTCCTGAAGTTCAATAGTGCCTGTGTTTATCCCCTTCCCTTGCCCCTCCATGGCTTAGTGAAACTTGTTTGTCTTCTCCAATGTAGTGATGTTATTCATCAGCCCTGTAAACTAGGAAATCTTTTTGGACACTCCTACAGTCCAGGAACAAAAGCGGTGCTTGCCATGAGCAGAATGCTACAGGCATTTGTTGACCAAAGCACTGAAATGCTTCCTTTTTTGAGTCTCTGCCACATAATGTAGAATTCCTAATATCTAAATTCTCAAGCTGGGTAGTGGTGGCACACGCCTTTAATCTCAGCACTTAGAAGGCAGAGGCAGGTAGATTTCTGAGTTCGACGCTAACCTGGTCTACAGAGTGAGTTCCAGGACAGCCAGGGTTACACAGAGAAACCCCGTCTTGGAAAAAAAAAATTCTCTGCAAATGTGAAGACACAGTAAATAGAAGCTGAAGAGGGATAGATAGTGACAATAGTTTTCTTCTGTGTAGCCACATAAGCCACAGACTTCAAACTGTTTATTTGAACTTTTCAACAATAGGTGGAGAGGCCGAGTTTCTACAGTGTGCTTTATTCTCCAGGCTGTATTTTACATGTTGCTGGAGAAGTTAAATTTCTGTCAGTTTATCCTCTGGAAAAGCAAGGTGATAAATACGGGCGCGCATTGTGACGGCTGATGATTGCCAGGTGCTAATGTTTTAAATTGCTAGTGATTTTTAGGGACACCACAAACTGGCCACAATTTCAGAAGCCTTTTGGCAGTTACAGCTGGCAGCAAGCACACAGACTGTAAATTCAGAAAGTGTTGCTCTGTGCTTGAGAATGTGCCTCAAAGTCACCTTCAAATATGTCATGTAGCTGGGATTCTGTGTAAACTAAACTGCCCTTTAGTATGTATTCTGTGGTAGACGAAAAACTTTAAAAAGCATGGCAAGGCCAATTTGTTGAGTTAAGGTAAAACATTCCTCACAGATTCCACCTGACGCTGCCAAGTCAGAGAGCCGGGCTGTGTGGTGCTTTCTTCTCACAGTCTTTGACTGTGGGGAAATGATTTGTAAAGCGAATTCTACCCTTATTTCTTTAATGACCACTAGGACCACTTTCTTAGCCCCTGCTTCTGTCAGAGAAAGCAGGTGTACTGAAACAGGGATGTTGGGTTTGTTGTGTGTGTGAGCTTTAACCTCCACCCTGCCCCAGGGCTTGAGGGTTGAAGAATAAGTTCTGTATTGCAAACAGGCTCTGCCAAAACTGCACTAAGTCCTTGGACGGACTGTGCTAAGCAATAAAGCTGAAGAAGAAAAACGATTCCTTGTCAGTCACAGGCACCCTGGTAATACATAATGATGATACTTTATGGTCTCCATTGCTGCTATAACTTCAAATGAGCACACTAAGGCTACATGAGTTCTAAGAGATCTTGGCAAAGCTCTGTATCGACACCACTGTGTCAGGATATCATAGCCACCTTGTGTCCTCCCTTAATGTGCTGATGCTCACAGTAGCAAGATTGAATCAGAAGCTAGCCTATGCAATGGAAGACGAGCAGCAGTGTATATTGGGAGGCCTACTCTGGGAAGTAACCTGCAGGATCAGCCCTCGAATTATTCACATTGAATAATTTATAGGTATTTGAAGAAGACACACACACACAAAATGATATTTTGCCCATGTATTCAAATAGTTGTGAGAAATATCAAACCAGAAAGATCAGGTGTCATTGAACCCAGGCAAAAGAATAACAGGTGAGATGTACTGTGTATGAGAGAAAGATGATTCAAATATACTGAAAAATAATTGTAAGTTACAATAAGAGAAAGGTCCAGAGGTGCAGTTTTTCAACACTCTTCACCTCATAGTCTGCTAGAAGTGCAGAAGTTGGGTAGCCATCTGCACTTAGCATGATGTTAAAGATGGCTGGGTGCAAACATGACGGACTAGAAGAGTGAGCTCTAAGGAGGTCCTAGACCCCCAGGTTTCATATAACATGCAAAGTAGGCATGCATACAAACATACACACACATACAAACAGAGAGAGAGAAAGAGAGAGAGAGAGAGAGAGAGAGAGAGAGAGAGAGGCCTTGCTGAGTGGAACCATTGCAAATGAAGCCATCATCAGAGAGATCAACACTGAGATGGGGATAGCCACCCGTGTGTCAGACATGCCAACAGTGTCTTCCAGGTTCCTTGTGGCCTCTGTACTGGCAGAGGTGCTAGTCTAACCTGGCCCCAATTCAATAGGGACGCATTCTTCCTCATAACAAGGGCCTGAGAAGGTCCATATGATGGCCCAGGTGGTACTTTGGAGCAATTGTTTTAAGGTGCATGTGGAGACTGAGCAGCCCCGTGGGCAGAGACTTAGCCATGGACAGATGAGCACATCTAGCTGAGAACTACACAAACATCAGGAGGAGCTTGTATGTAGAGAACATGAGATTCCAAAAAGCCAGATATGGGCTTCCTCCCGAATAAAGGTGAAGATTCTTCAAGTGCTGCATAGAACACCAGAAGGAACAGACAGAGGGCCACCAAGGCTGGGCCTTGAGAGTTTCCAGGCTTGCCTCAATTCCAGTCAAATCTTCCTGTATCCTAGGTAGGCTTAAACTGTAAATCCTTGCTTCATGCTCCTCTGGCCATGCCTTCATCTGCCATCTTCTTCTGGAAGTATCAACAAAACCAACCTTATTTCTGTAAGTTGCTTTTGGTTGGGGCATTTTATCACAGCAACAGAAATGTAATTAATGGACAGAGAGGGAAAGGAGGAGGAGGGGGAGGAGGATGGACAAGAAAAAGGAGGAGGAGGGAAGAGAGGAAGAAGAAGAAGGAGGGGGAAGAGGAGAAGAAAGAGGTGGGAGAAGGAAAAGGGAAGCAAGGAGAGATGGGTGGAAAGGGAAGAGAAAAACTGAAGACGACAGGAAAGAAACCAATTATTAGATTGAAAGACTTTTCCCCTCTAGTCACAGCCTAATATCAGGCATTTGTCTTTGCCTCGTGAGCCTCATGCTACTTAGAAGGAACAGGCAGTCATTTCTGTGACTTCAGCGAAGAAAACTTGTGTCTTCTCTCCAGCTTCATCTTTTATTTTTTCCATATTAATCTGCTTCTGAAAACCAAAATTAAATCCAAATAAGATTAGGAAAGTGGTTTAACTAAAGCATTTTTCCTCCTTTTCAGTTCATTGGTTTCTTCTTCCAAAGATAATCTTCCACTTTTACTCTCACGGGGAGGAACTCTAACAGGTTTTCAGTTTTTTGTCTTTTTTGTTTTTTTAATAATATGTCAACACATTTTAGAGGTAAGCAAAGCAAATGTCACATTAAAAATCAGACGTATTATCTACTTTTACATGTGCACATAGAAATAGACATTTTGATATTCCTAGTTTGTTAAGATTTAAATTTATAGTTTCTTATTGGATTTTTATGAATTCTCACAGCAGTGTTATAAACACAAAGAATCCTGTGGTGAAAAAAGAACTCCTTAAATAAGGTGTTGTTTTGTAATAACTAAGACTACATATTGTTATATTAAATTCCTAGTTGTAAGCCTTTGCCTGCATTGAGTAGAGAAATTATTCCCATGAGCTAGATTTTGATACTTTTTAAAGAAAGTACCTCAACTTGCTGTCCCTTAGCTGCAGATCCAACGATCGATGACTCACTGACACCATCTGCCTCTACATTTTGAGTATTTCTCCTAAGTTCCATTCTCTGCCCTGGTCCCCAGTTTTCCCTCCCAAAACTGGAAACTATGACGCTGGCCAGTCCTGACTGCTGCATATTCAGTCTTGTGTGCTTAGCTGGTTAGGTGCCTGGGATTAACCAGAGTCTGGTGCATGCTATATACAGGCTCTGCACAGAGCACAGCATAGTACATAGGCTCCACAAAGAGTACAGCCCTGCACACAGAGCATAGCCCTGCACACAGAGCACAGCTCTGCATACAGGCTCCACACAGAGCACAGCTCTGCATACAGGCTCCACACAGAGCATGGCCCTGCACACAGGCTCCACACAGAGGACAGCCCTGCACACAGGCTCCACACAGAGCATGGCCCTGCACACAGAGGCCAGCCCTGCACACAGTCTCTGTGCAGAGCATAGATCTGCCTCTGCATCTTCATTGTCTCCCTTATGGGCTGTCCACCACATCCACTATGGAATCCATCATATCAAAAAGGTGACACCAACTAAAAGCACTCAGCTAACCACAAGCTGGCTTTAACTCCAAAACTTCAGAGACTGTTCTGTCGATGTTATCTAACATTTTCAAATGTTCAAATCCCAGGGACTTTTTTCTGAGTTACTTAAACTACCCTCTGCAAGGATGCCGTAATGTTGCTCTCACTTTTCCCTTAAACTGCTGTGCTTCCTTGATGGCTCGACTCTATAGCATTTGGATTCCCTGGCTGCCTCTCGACTTTCACAGTTCTCACTTCTTTACAGCCAGTCAACTTATTAGAACTTTAAAAACTATTCAATAAAAGTAAATTTTTATCTATGTTTATGAGGGACAATATAATCTTTTGACATATATGTATATAATACACATATACATACATATATACATACATACATACATACATACATACACACACTCACATAAACACACATATTGTAGAAAGATTGAAAACAACTAATTGGCTGTGGGTGTTTAAGTGTGAATGACCTCCATAGGCTCCTCTATTGGAATGCTTGCTTCCTAGTTGGTAGAACTGTTTGGGAAGGATTAAGAGGCGTGGCCTTGTTGAAGGAGGTAGTTGGCTTTGAAGTTTCAGAAGCCCACCCCAGACCCAGTTAGCTCTCTTTCCTCCTCCCGTCTGTAGATCAGGATGTAAGCCCTCGGCTACTTCTCCAGCATCATGCCTGCCTGCCTGCCTGCTTCCATTGCTCCTCATCCTGAAGATCATGGTCTAACCCTTGGAAACTGCAACCAAGCCCACAATTAAGTGCTTTTTTTTTTTTTTATAAATAGCTTTGGTCATGGTGTCTCTTTACAACAGTAGAACAGAAACTAAGACATTGTCAAATTCATTCTCTCACCCATATTATTTTTATAGCTGTCCACTTAACTATACATATAGTTAAGTCTACTAAGATATTTTGAATAGTTATTAACTATAGTCACTGGGGTTTTGAACTTATTTTTCCTTCTCTCTAACTAGAACTTTATACATTTTATCCAACATACTTTTCTGAATCCCATACCACACTGGCAGGAGCCAATCTCTGATAACTACAACTTTGTCTGCCACTGTGTGCTGGCCTGTTTTATATTTCACATGTTAGTGGAATCACATGCTTGCCTGTCTGTGCCTGCTTTTTTTCACATAACATGATGCTTTTCAGGCCAACCATGTTGATAAAAATAGCAAGCTTGACTGTCTTAAAGGCTGCGTTTTATTCCATTGCGTGTGCCTCCTGCCTTTGCCCATTAATGCTGTGATAGACACTTGAATTGCCTCCATTTATTCACTGTTGTCAAAACCTTCAGTGAGCCTGGGAGTGCTGATGTCGTCTTCTGACTCTGTTACCTTTGGATATGGATCTGGAAGTGAGGACATTTGAACATAAACTAGTTCTATTTCCAATTTGGAGGGCACCTTCCTATTTCTTTCAGTAGCAGCTGCTACCTTTTTCAGAGCTGTCTGCTGTCTTTTGACAGTAGGTTTTCTGACCATGGTGAGAATTTGCATCTGTTGAATGCTATTTGCACTTCTCTGATGACTGGTGACGTTGAACACTTTTTAACATTGATTGTCTACTGCTTTGAGTCTCTTATGCATGCTCATTGTTAACCTTTATTAGATGCATTGTTCATGTGGACAAGGCACCATCTCCCACTCAGAAGTGCCTTTCTGCTCCATGGACTGTCTCCTTGGCTGTCTTTGCACAAGCTTCTGATGTTAATGAAATCCCATCTGCCCACTTATGCTTTGCTTTGCCTGTGCTCCTGGGTTTGCTTAATAAACAAAGCAACAAACAAACCAAGCCAGAATGGGATAAAAACTAGTGCCCAGATCAAGGTCAGTTTGCCTGTGCCTTCTTCCAGTTGTTTAGAAAGTTTAATACTTATGTTGGTCTTAATGCATTTCAAATGGACTGTTGTAAATGGTACCTGAATAGGGGTTTTTCCCCATTAATTTATCTATTCACTTTACATCCTGATTGTAGCTCTCCTCATCCAGTTCCTTCCTCCCACACCCCCTCCTTCCATTTCCACCTTTAGATAAGGTTTTATTGTCATTCTTCATGTAGATCTGTAACTGTCACCACACTGTATATTGAAATGAAAACCTTCCACTGTCCTATGTTCCTGGAACCTTACTCAAAATTAAATTGGTCACGACTGAATAAATTTATTCTAGAACCTTTTATTCTGTTCCATTATCCTATGTCTTTATGTCATTTTAGGTTTATTTTTAAAACAAAACAAAATAAAACAAAGAACACCACCTAGTCTAGTGCCTGTTTCCCTGTTGTTTCTCCTATTGGTTTCCTGGGTTCAGGATTTACATTCATCTTAAGCATTTTAACTGTGGCGGCTTTGTATCTGTTTCAAGTCAAGTAGTGTAATGCCTCTAGTTTTGTTCATTTTTGTTCAAGATTGCTTTAACAATTTGAGAACTTCTGTGGTTCCGCATGAAATTTAGAATTGTCTTCTGTTTGTAGTTATGTGGGAAAAATGTCCCTGGGCATCTGGTAGGCGTACACTGGATCTATCAGAATTGCTAGGATAACTCTGGACATTAGCAATATAACTCTTTAATCCATTTACAGGGATAGCAGCTCAGTTGTTTGGGTAATCTCCACTCTTTTTCACTAGTGCTTTATAGTTTTGACTTAAAAAACTTTTTCCTCCACAGTTATGTTTATTATTATGTTACAGTTTTTGTTTTGTTTGTTTTTGTAGCTCTTACAAGTGTGTTGTTTGCTGATATCATTTATAAGAGTTGGTTGTTAAAACCAAAAAAAAAAAAAAAAAAAAAAAAAAAAAAGAAAAGAAAGAAAGAAAAGAAAAAAAGCCAGGCAGTGATGGCGCTCGCCTTTAATCCCAGCACTTGGGAGGCAGAGGCCAGTGAATATCTGAGTTTAAGGCCAGCCTGGTCTACAGAATGAGTTCCAGGATAGTCAGGGAAACACAGAGAAACCCTGTCTCGAAAAACCAAAAAGAAAAAAAAAAAGAGTTGGTTGTTAGCATTTCCCACTTTATGTTGGTTTTATGTCCTGCAACTTTCCTGAGTTTATTGAGTAGTTTGAGTTTTAGGGTTTTCTATGTAATATTTAGAACTCTACCTTCAACGTGCCCTAATTCCCACCGTGAAAACATAAACATCCTTATAAAGCTATTGTGTATGTCTTGGGTAGGGTCACTATTGTTGCTGTGAAACACCATAACTTACACTTTCATATAGCAGTCCATCACTGAAGGATCTCAGGACAGGAACTTAAACAGGGCTGGAACCTGTGGACAGGAGCTCATGCAGAGGCCATAGAGGTGTGTTGCTTACTGGCTCACTCACCATGGTTTGTTCAGCCTGCTTTTTTATAGAAGCCAGAACCACTTGCTCAGAGGTAGCATCACACCACTCACAATGGTCTTGAGCCTCCCACATCAATAACTAAGAAAGTGTCCCACAGGCTTGTCTACAGCTTGATCTTATGGTGACATTTTCTCAGTTGAGGCTCCTTCCTCTCTAATGAGTCTAGCTTGAGGATAGTTGATATAAAACTCACCAGAAGAGTTTCTAAAGTCAAAAATTTCAATTGGAGAAATGAAAGCAATATACATTTCAGCAACCTCAATGCCAGGTGTAGTGGCACATCAGCTGTAGTCTTGGCATCAGAAGGCTAAGGCAGGAGGAACACAAGTTCAAAGCCAACTTGGGCTACATAACAAGACCTTGCCTCAACAAACAAACAAACAAACAAACAAACAACAAAAACTTCCAGGGTGAGTACTGATGTATGATTCCCTGAAAGTCCTGTTGCGATTTCTTGTTTCTTTTTCTTTTTTCCAGACAATATAAGATGATCATAGTTTCCTCTCCCTCAACCCCTCCCAGATCCTCTCCACCTCCCTCCCCACTCAACAATGTTATGCCTTTTCTTCTCTCTTTAAAAAAAAACAGACAAACAAACAAACAAACAAAAACAGAATTTTAAGAAGAAACACATATCACATACCTATAAAAACACAAAATTGTAAACCATAAGACACAAGCAAAAGATGAGTAAGACAAAAATTCCCAATCAAAGCAATATGAAACAAAAAGTCTACTCAGCTATTAAAAACAATGAATTTATGAAATTCTTAGGGAAATGGATGGATCTGGAGAATATC
>NW_022196895.1:3785622-3815008 GCF_008632895.1 Mastomys coucha | reverse complement strand
AGGATGAACAACAATATGAACTAACTAGTACCCTCAGAGCTCCCAGGGACTAAACCATCAACCAAGGATTACACATGGTGAGACTAATGGCTCCTGTAGCATATGTAGCAGAGGATGGCCTAATCGGTCATCAATGGGAAGAGAGGCCCTTGGCCCTGTGAAGGTTCTATGCCCCAGTGTAGGGGAATGCCAGGGCCAGGAAGAGGGAGAGGGTGGGTTGATGGGCACGGTGTGTGTGTGTGTTGGGGGGGAACACTTTTTTTTTGTTTTATTTTATTTTATTTTATTTTATTTTATTTTATTTTGGAGGGGAACTGAGAAAGGAGATATCATATGACATGTAAATAAAAAATTATTTAGTAAAAATTTTTAAAAAAATGCTTAAAAAAAGTCTATAAGAATTGGATCTGTTTTGTGTTGGCCATCTGCTGTGGGGCATGGGGCCACTGCTGAAGGTAATTAACTACCCAGTGAGCCTGTTACCATTCCTAAGCTAGGCTTTTCTCTCAGAATCTTTTATCACTCCGCTTTCTGTGCTTGGAAAGGAGGAAAGCTGCTCCTGTGGTCTGCAGTGTTTTAGTTTTCTCTAAACTGTACCTCCAAAATCCACTCCAGATCTTCTTTACCTGCTAAGGCTTGGCCTAATTAACAGGTTCAGGCATGAGGGTATCAGAGCCCACACTGTGGTGCTCATGGGACAAGGTCAGACTCCGGATATGTTTTCAAAGTAGACCCAAAGGTTTTGGTCGTGGCTTAAGTAAAGGCTATAGGACAGAAAGGAGTCAAAGACACTTCCTAGTGCCCAGTCCAAACAAATTGGCTTTAATGGGGATAAAGAAGCTGTGACTATTGGAGTTTGGATGGAAGAATCAGGATGCAGTTTTATATCTATGAGATTCGAGGTGCTCCTTTTTATATCTCAGCAGAGATGTCACATAGTCAACTAAATATCTTGAAATTCAGTTTAGGACTGGAAACTTAAACTTTGGTGGAGAAGCACTGAGTCTAGCTTAGACCATGTTGTTTACATACCCACACACACATGTGTTCCCATGCATACATTCCATCTTACCATGTTGTTTACATACCCACACACACATGTGTGTTCCCATGCATACATTCCATCTTACCATGTTGTTTACATACCCACACACACATGTGTGTTCCCATGCATACATTCCATCTTATACATATTTAAATATTCCCTCACAATGTTGATCTTAAAAAGGACACAAACCAAGCAGACTTTCGATCTCTCACCCAACTGCAACTCAGGCACTATACCTATAGTGGCATCAGCAGGATGTGATCCTTAGCTGTAGAAACCAGGTTTAACTCCTGAAACTAATCAGACATCCTTTCGGAGTCTATCAATGTTAGATCTAAGGAACCTAACAAACAAAACTGAAACAAAACCAAACCATTGACCAATAGGGGAAGGGTGAATCAGAGGGCTGCAAAGGAAACAAAGGCAGAAGGAAGAGAGAAACATGCAGAACTGACGGCCCAGCGGCCACTTTCTGGCAGACATAAGGAATCTAAATTCACTCACCAGTGGGGATGCAGCAGAACCAGCACACAGTAGTGATATATCTGAGCCCATAGAAGCTGACAGTACTTGGTGCCTTTGGATGTAATGGAAGTGAGAGGCTTTGGCAAAAGCTTAGCAAAGGCCAGGGGCCATACCCAGCTTTATACAGCTGATTTACAACTCTACTCCAACCATAACTGACTGGAGCAAAGACAGCAGCCACTGGCAGTAGTAAGACACCACACACCTGTAGGAGGGGAAGAACACCCCTTCCCGGAAGACGCATCTCCAACCAGCATTCATGAATCAGCAAATGAGAGTTGAGTTTCAACTTCCTTCAAGCTAACATCTACCTAGAAAATACAATTCTGAGGACCTCCAGATCCTCAGATTACTCTGGAGCAAAATAAAAAGCTGATAAGCTAGATATAAGCTCAGAATTTCAATCATGCAACCAAGTACTTCACATTTGGTGGATACTTGAATGTGGAGCCAAAGACTATGGACTAAAACCAACCAAATACCATTTCTCTCTACATCTTTGTGTCAGTATCTTGTCCAATACAGTAGGGTTACAACATCATGAAAGTTTAGAACATCAGTACATAGAAAATAGATTCTATAATGTTCAACAGAGACATCACAGTCAAAGTGGACTTCATGGCAGTTGCACTGACAAATTCTGAGTGTTGCCTGTGAATGTTTAAAATCCCAATACTTTGTTACTCTTTAAACTCCTGTTTGTCATGCACAAATGCATTTATTCCAGATTTCACCAGATTATTTCATGCCTCTGTTCACCAAGACATTCTTGGAACTAGAGATTAACTAAGAGGAAACTAATTTGAATAAGAATAATATATCTTTATTAACAGAAACATGTCTTATATTTAGCATATCAATTTCACTTCATAGGACCACAAATCTTTCATTTTTGTATTAATTTTCAATATTACTAGACTAAAATTGCTTATTTGGAAAATACAATAGATCTCTGACAAAGGGTTTTAATGGTTTGTTTCCTCTCTCTCTCTCTCTCTCTCTCTCTCTCTCTCTCTCTCTCTCTCTCTCTCTCTCTCTCTCTCTCTCTCTCTCTCTCTCTCACTTTCTTTCTTTGTGTTTTAGGGTTTTGAGGAAGGGTTTCACCTGGTTGGCCATGCTCACCCTGAACTTACTTCAGTCTCTTGAGTGCTAGGGTTAAGTGCTACCAAACTGTAAAATGCTAGTCTTTCTGTTTGACATATTCAAATTCCAGAAAACAGTGACAATGGTATTGTTACCAGCCAACACTTCTGAGTGCATGGTGGAGCACTTAGAATTTACTGTAGTATTTAATTCCCACATCTGCTGTGTTAGAAAAATACCCAACAAATTCTAATCTTATTAACAGCACAGTCAGTCTTGGAGAATTACCCCAGGCCATGTACAGTTAGAAGGTAAAGCCAGGCTTTAAACTGAGATGTCACAGTCAATGTTGTCAATTCAAATATGCACAACATAGTCAATGGGACTGTTTCCTCCAAGGGAATAAGCCACTGGGATCTAATCTGTGGGGTGAAGTTCTAAACAATTTTATCCAATCATTCCTTTACATTTTTAGCCAAAATAGTATATACACAGACACACTTTACACTTGATATAAGAAAATTTGAGCAGAAACTTGAAGGCATTCTGATCAACACAAGTGGAGCACAGAGAATTTCTGTAACCACTTCCTCTACCATGCAGTATGGGGCAGGATCCCTGCCTCCTCACTCAACTGATCAAATCATTCACAGTGTGGTATTTCTGCAGTCATTGTCTCTTATGTATCCTGATGCTACTGCCTGCTCTGTGGCTCCAGCATTCTGACCTCACAGAAGCTTTCTAGAGTGGAGCTAGGCACGTTGGAGGACAACTGTAATTCTAGCACTGGGGAGGCTGTGGCAGGAGAATTTCAAGTTCAAGACTAGCCTGGGCTACGTAACAAGACCTTTGTTCAACATCATTGCTGAGTGACTTTTCCCAGGGAGACATTTACCTCAGAAAAGATAGTGATGTGTGACCAGAGAAATGATTCCATTCAAGTGCAGCATGAGCCCGTGAGTGAACCGGATGATTTATAAGAGCTTGGATTGCTCAGTGGCAGCTGCATCACCAGAAGGGCCATCTCAGCCTGGGTTATGACTCACAAAAGCTGCAACTCTGGGGCTTCCAGCATGACTTGCAGCCCCCTCCACTGTAGGTCAAGAGTTGAAGAGGGACCTTGTGACTCTCGCAAATGTTTGGGCTTTCTACATTGAATAGTTTGATTTGGCTTCCTCAGCCATGAGCCTCCCTTCTCCTTCTAATTTCAACTGGAGGGAATAACTACATAACGTTCTTTCTCCTTACCTCAAAAATATGGAGGAAAGTCCAGGAAGGGAATGTATTCAAATGTGAGCGGAATCTGGAAGGGAAGAGCACCAAGTCAACAAAAGTAGCGTCAATATCTAGGTCACATCACAAACATGGTTTTAATCTCCTTTCTGTTATTACAATAAAACACCACAGACATTTATTTATGTATGTGTTTATTTTAATAAAAATAGGAAGCTCTTTAATGTCAATAGTATTTCACCAAATGTTATCCATCAATTACTACATTCCCCAAGTCATTATTTTTCTACTATACATTGGCAACTGTTGTACTTTCTTTTTGTTATTGTTTTTTGAGACAAGGTCTCATGATGTAGCCTGTGCTGGTTTTGAACTCCTGATCTTTCTACCTCAGCCTTCCAAACATCAGAATTATAGACATGTATCATCATTCCTGGTTCCAAGATTTGTTTATTTTTAGTGAACTGTACCTGATGTTGGTGAGAATGAAGAGAAAGATTACTTCTTATTCTTCAATAGTAATGTTATTGGGCACAAGGTTTCAGAAGAACAGCTTGACAATATATGATAAATGTATATTATGCCAAATTATTTGATCAGAGATGTCTATTTCTAATAATCCAGATGAAAAAATGATCAGACACACACAGAGACATACACACATGTATACACACACACACACACACACACAGAGAGAGAGAGAGAGAGAGAGAGAGAGAGATTGACAATGGTAATATTTGCATTTCTTGTTTATACTTCTTGAACAGTGGTGGCAGGGTCACCTAAGATGGTGTCACCTATGATTTCAAAGTAGTTTGATTGTCTAATTGTGTTCCTCCAAGTCCATCATAATTGAGGTCTTGATTCCAACAGTGGTACATTGAGAAGCAGGACGTTGTTGGGAGATTCTTGGGTTGTTGTGTTGTACTTCACAAGAGATTATAGGATGCAGCCTTCCTCTCTCTCTCTCTCTCTCTCTCTCTCTCTCTCTCTCTCTCTCTCTCTCTCTCTTGCAAGCTCTCTTACATGTATGCACCTGTGCCATGCTGTCACCACCCAGAAGGGCCTTTTCTTAAAGGAGGTAGTGCAGGTGTCATGCTCTTGAGCTTCCAATACCATTTGCTGAATTATCTTGCCCCTCAACCACAAATTTTTGAGCCACTACACACTTTAGGTATATATGCTACAAACTGAGCAAGTCACCTTTAGAGTTACAGATTTTCATAATTTTATGTCTTAAAAATATTGAGAGAAAAAGAAAGAAAATGTACACATATGTGTATTATATATTATATGTAACATATTTACAGCCATATGTACTATTTCTGGTCCTCTTCTAAGCTTTGTCCCTGTTCAAGTGTCTTCCTCTTGCATATCGTGTGTGTGTCTGTGTGTGTGTGTGTGTGTGTGTGTGTGTGTGTAAAAGAGAGAGAGAGAGAGAGAGAGAGAGAGAGAGAGAGAGAGAGAGAGAGAGAGAGAGAGAGAGACAGGGACTGAGAAGCAAGCCTGGGGTCTTGACCATGCTTGGAAAGCACTTCATCACCGAGCTGTATGATAGGCCACTCATTGTAGCTTTGCTTTTTCTCCCTCTCCCACTCTCTCCCTCCTTCTCTACTTCCCTTTTTTTAAATTAAACTAATAAAATTTATTTTAAAATATACAACTCAGTATTGACATTTTTTAAGTCATCAAAATAATTTATAATAGTTAAATGCCTCTTAAATATACATAATATCTTCTGAAGCTAAAAGTAACATGTACTCAACCAGTTTTTAAAATTAATTTGGAACATTAAACATGATAGAAGTATAAAAAAATCTCTTATGAAGTTCTCTCTGAAAGGAAATTGTGAAAAGTTTCTGATTAGACAGAAACTGTTCCACCTCCAAGGGAGAATATGCAGTGTAACTGTGGCTTCATAGAACGAATTGGGTAGTGTTCCTTCTGTTTCTATTTTGTGGAATAGTTTGAAGAGTATTGGTATTAGGTCTTCTCTGAAGGTCTGATAGAATTTTGCACTAAAACCATGTGGTCCTGGGCTTTTTTTGGTTGGGAGACTTAATGACTGCTTCTATTTCTTTAGGGGTTATGGGACTGTTTAGATGGTTTATCTGATCCTGATTTAGCCTGGGTATTTGGTATCTGTCTAGAAAATTGCCCATTTCATCCAGATTTTCCAGTTTTGTTGAGTATAGGCTTTTGTAGTAGGATCTGATGATTTTTTTTGAATTTCCCCAGTTTCTGTTGTTATTCTCCATTTTCATTACTTATTTTGTTATCTTAGATACTGTCTCTGTGCCCTCTAGTTAGTCTGGCTAAGGGTTTATCTATTTTGTTGATTTTCTCAAAGAACCAGCTCCTCGTTTGGTTGATTCTTTGTATAGTTCTTTTTGTTTCCACTTGGTTGATTGCAGCCTTGAGTTTGATTATTTCCTGCCATCTACTCCTCTTGGATGTATTTGCTTCTTTTTGTTCTAGAGCTTTCAGGTGTGCTGTGAAGCTGGTAGTATATGCTCTCTCCAGTTTCATTTTGGAGGCACGACAGAGTAATTTATAAAGAAAAATTATGAAGACAGGAAAATTCCATATTGGCAAACAGGATTGGGTGATGCCCTTCTTGCTGGTGAGGACTCTCAGCAGAGCCCCAGGGTAGGGAGGACATCATATGTTAACACAAAGAATCGTAACTCAGATTATTCCTCTTCTCATAAAGCCCAGTCCCATTGGATTAGAGCCCTACCCTTATGGCCCCACTTAGCCTTAATTACTGCCTACCTCTAAATACCATGGATTAGATAGACTCCTACCTTTTTAATGCCTCACCATAAGGATTACTTTTCAACATGAGTTTTGGTGCAGACATTCAGTCCATAGTACATGTTATGCTCTTCTGGCAGCTTCAGGAGAGCATACACCAGTGAAATGCACAGCCCTCAATCCTCTCTGCACTGGCCAAACAGAAGCGACATTTTGTCCCAAGCTGCAACAGCATATTGTATCTTGAAGCCACTGGTTCAGGTCCAATATCATATGAAATGAATTACCAAGACTCAGAGCCTGGCTGTGGTGGAGCCTCAGCTGGAAGAGCAACAGGAGCCCAGCCCAGATGAATAGTAGGAAAAGCCACTTTGCAGGCAGACTGCCATTACTCTTTGTGACCTCAACAGGAAAATAGCCAAAGGCTTCTCCAGTCAAATCAGCTTTGGAAACGGGATCCTGCTGGAAAAACCCCAAGCTGGGTGTATGCACAGGTATTTCAGAGTTCATCCGGCTGTAATTAAAACCCCTATATTTCCAGACTCTGCTCACCCAAACAATGTGGAGTCAAACAACAGGAAAATCTGTTATCATTCAAATGGGTCCCTATTTTTCATACAACTGAAATGCAGCATAAAGCTGTGAACTGTTAAATATGAAAGTAAAATTGGATGCAGATGCCAATTGGTTCTCAGGCTACCTAAGTCTCACCTTCCAAGAGATGTGAGCCACAGGTCACAGCTGCACACTCAGGGAACAGTCTCGAGATCAAAGCCTTTATTCCGTAGGAAGTACTCACAGTCCTCCCAGCCGATCCACAAGCCACCCATTGTGCCCTCCCCACGTCCTTGTTCAGTCCAAGCTGTAAAACGTTGTGTTTGAATGATGTTTTAAAGTACTCTGTGCAATTAAGTTTTAAAAGCAAAGAGGCTGGTTTTCCTTTGGTATATATATGAAACTCCCCATAAATATAAAATCCTTGGGTGTGTGTGTGGGGAGGGAATGATTAAAAAGAGAAAAGCTTCTGAAAGGAACAAACACTTCAAAAAGTGGAACCCGAGGTGTTTTCCCCTCATAATATTAAAAATGCTTTTATAGTTGGAAAAAACAGTCGCTAGATCAAGCTACATATAGCAAACAGCTATATGGACTCCATGCTCACTCATGGCCAATTTGCATCTGCTCTCCTAGGGAAACTCCTGCCTTTTAAGTATAATTATCACAAAAGATTATAACCTGCCTTCTCCTGGCACTTGTACTAGTGATGTGAGAGTATGCACAGCTCCTGGTTAATGGCTGACTCACCAAAGCCAGGATTTGGGGCAAAGCTCTGGCTTGTGGCTAGTTATCCTATTTTTAAAGCATTCCTCCAAGGGAGTTTGTTTGTGAAGCTCTTAGAAAAATGAAATATGTTCCAGAGCCTGATTCCAAACTAAGACATGTACACGGCCTACGTTGTTCAGGCGGTGGCTTGGATAGGAACAGGTCCTTGCTTAGTCTGTAAAAGTCTGGGCACACCTCAGTCTCACACAGCAACAAGTAACACTCACAGATAATAAAATACTGCTAAGCTATGGGGAAACAGTGGATTTAGATTGTATAGCTAACTCAAAAGAGTCCTTGGAGGGCCTCTTAGATATCAAATGGGGCTCTCCCTGTTTAAATATCAAGCTCTTTCCTTCCTTTGTGCACAGAAAATTCTGAACTTGCAAGTCTATACTCTTGTTAGAGAATGTTTGTAGGTAAGAAAAAATGGACAGTGCAGACTGTCTTCATTGGTGAGAAGGAGATTTCAGTGTCTGGTACATAGCAGCTTGGCAGCTAATAAAACACTCAAATTGTGCAAACATTATGTCCCTTATAGGTCTGGAGCTAGAGAGACAAGCAAGGTAAACATAAGGAAGCATTGCACCATCCACATGGACCGTGTTTCCCTTCTTCTTCTATCTGTTTTTAGAATGCTTGTACATGTGTGTGAGTGTGCACGGATGCACACACGTGCGTAGGCATGCAAGCATGTGCATAGACATGTGGTTGGAGCCAGAGAACAGCCTTAGGTCTTGTTATTCAGAACTGTCCACTTTGTCTTTGAGACTTATTGGACTGTAACTTGCCGAGTGAGTGTAAACCAGGGATCCATTTGTCCCTACCTCCCCAATACTGGGATTGCATTTTCTACTCTTCAGAAAATATAAAAGAAAGACAAGGTTCAGGGGACTAAGCTCATATTCTTATGCAAGACAAACACTTTACTGACAGAGCTATCGCTCGGTCTGGCTTAGACATTTAAAACAATATTTTAAGGAGCTTTGTTGGTCAGTTTTTAGCAAAAATATCAATAAGCATTCTACATGGGATGCAGGGTGAAGCATCACATTTAATGTAAGAACTTAGGAAAAATGATTTCTCTAAAGAGAAGCAGCCATTCTGGTGCATTTTCAGGTACAGGGAACGTTCACCCAGTGTCCCATGATGAAGATACCAGCCTGGATAGAAATTTTCCTCTTGCAAATGGCTACCTGGATGACTCCTATAAGAACCGGCGCTCTGCCAGCTGCCAGCTGCCTTCATTCACAGCCCTCTGGTTTCTTCAGTGTGGAATTGTGTAACTAGTGTCCAGCATTTGGAAATAAACACAGCTGATTCTTGGAGAGCTGGAAGGGGGAATACAGAACCACAACCTGGCCTGAGGGAGACGTAAAATTTGCATTTGATTCTGACAGGCATCAGATCAAGGGTGTCCTGTCCAAGAGAGCCTGGCAAGGAAGCAGCAGCAGATACCCAGAGAAGCCTGGGTCATCGAATTCAATAGCAGGGCCCTGGAACAAGTGCTGACCAGAGCCAGACTGACCTCGAGGCCAAAATTCCTTCTTTCTTCTTCCACCTTAATCTACCAGGGCGAGCCTCCAGCAAATCAACAAGTCCTGAAACCGGTGAAATAATCACTGCATGAACACCATTCATGGGACTCTACCTCTGCTGGGCACTGGGCGTGCTGCGCAGGTGTTATCTTCAGGATGCCTGATGGTCCAGTCCTGACTGGAAGTGAAGTCTGCAAAGAGCTGGGTAACTAGGAAACAACTGAAAACCTTCTTCTTGGCTGCCCTTTCTGCTTCTCTCCCTCTCTCCCTTTCTTCCTCCCTGTCTCTCTCCCTCCATCTCTCTTCCTCCCTCCTCCCACTTACTTTTTTCTTTCTTCCTTTCTTCTTCCTCTCTCTTCCACTCCCTCTCTCTCCCTCTCACTCCCTTCTTCCTTCAATCCCTCTCTCTCTCCCTCTCACTCCCTTCTTCCTTCAATCCCTCTATCCCTCTATTTTTGCCTCTCTCCCTCTAGTTTTCTTACTCTTCCTTCCTTCCTTTCTTTCTTTTTTCTTTCCTTTCTTCCTTCTCCTCTCTCCCCTCCTCTCCTACCTCCCTTCTCCCTCTCACCTTCTTCCTCTCCCTCCCTCTCTCCTTCTTTCTTCATCTCTTCCTCTCCCTCCTTCCCTTCTGGGTCCTATGGATCAAGCTCAGATTATTTGACTTGTTGCAAATATCTTTACCCTCTGAGTCATATCACAGGCCCAGAAAATGCATGTTTAAATGAAGATGAAAAACAAAAACAAAAACAAAACAAAACAAAACAAAAGCTGCTAGAAATGGAGAGTATACAGACAGGGAGCATCTGACAGTAAACTATTCTAAGAGGAGAAATTGGATGTAGAATATAAAGGTAACAAAGGCATTGGAAAGATGTGACTGAAATGGAGGAGACAAAGCTGTGAGGGCATACTGGACTGCTGTAGTTTTAAGAGCTGTTCCTAGTAGTGGCTTCTGCAGAGGGTCAGAGCTCATCTGGGTTATCTGTTGACTCTGGCTGCAAGGTAGCATAGGAAACTGAAGACTGAAGACAGGAACTGGACTCTGAGAAACATGGAAAAGAGATCGGAGTAAAGAAAAAAAATCATGTATGGCTTTGCTTGGACTTACAGGAAGTTCATTTGCCTCCTGCCAATCTTGGGAGCTCAGGAATCAGAGTTGGCTTTGTGACTATCATGGCTTTCATGAGAGGATGTCATATAAGGAGGCTTAAAAAACGCTAAAGGGTGACTGCCTGGCACCAGCTGGGTCCTCTCATCTCAGCAGACTCTCTGATCTGGAGCTCCTGAAATCTCTCCATCCAGCTTGCTAAGTTCCCGCTGGTGGGTCACTACCATGTCAGCCCTAAACTACAAAACCCCCATGACCTTTTGTGGTGCATTCCTGTCAAACTCACGCTTTGCCACCATATCTTTCTCTCTGGAACCCAGACGAACCACCGAGTGAAGAAAAACACCACGCAAACTTAGTTCAGAAACAATGGTAACTCAATCTCTGGGTGCAACAACTAGAATCCTAAGCTTGTAAACCATATTAAATCTAAATCCTGGATTCACCATCTAATCCAGAAGATGATAGTAGCTACATCTTGTCCTGTCACTATCCCCATCCAAAAAGCCTACCCACCCAGTGATTGGTCCCTTTATTCACTGGGGGAAGGTTCATAAGAAGTCACTTGAGTGTGTATTTCCTCAGTCCAGAGAGCCCCTCCTGGGAAAGCAGAATTAACATCCAAATACAGGCAGCACCAGGGCCAGCCACACCCTTCCCCCTTTCAGTTCTAATAAAAAACTAAACCTTTCTCTCAAATATAAATTGAGCACAACTATCACCATTTTGTAATTTATAAAGTACAAGATAGACCTAACACCTAGTCCATCATTTTTGTCAATAAAATAGAACACTGTCATCTATCCTAACTTAAAAGACTTACAATTCTACACCTGACTTATGTCCTGGCTTTAGATTGTATGCCATCTGGAAATCATCCTCTCAAATCTGTTCTCTCAAAGTTAAATAGCTTGGGTTGGTTATGAGACTATGAGTAGTCTTTGAACCCCATCAGAAATCCAAGAATGACTAACATTATCTGAAGATATAGGAAGCCTAACACAGCTTCCAGAACTGAGACAAGTTGTAGAGACAGCTGCCTACCTATACAGCCTCTGTATGTCAGGAAGTTGGAGAAGTCTTCAGCCTTCTGGCCCAGAATCATCTGACAGACCTTTGAAAAACAGAACTAAGCTGCTCTAATCTGTAAATTGTGTCCTTTCAAGAACAGTACAGGTCTGCAGGAGAGAGAGGCAGTTTCTGCCTAGTAGCCACCTAGCCACAATGTACAACCTCACCTAGAGGTAAGATGTTCTGTTGCTTCTTTGAATCCATGAATGGGAAGCTGTTAGGAGCAGATTTGTCTCAGCAACAAGTGAATAAATAACATTAAATGTCACATTCTGTGGATTTCTGACATCTTTGAAAACCAACTATCTATGTAAAGTAATCTGGACTGTTGTCCATTAATTACCCTCAGCTATTTCTTATTAAAATATCTGAAAACAACCTAACAATAAACTCAGAGCCATGAATTTGCTATTTGGCCCTTAACTCACAGACTTAAACATCTCAGATCAGTTTATAATTGCATTTATAGAAGGACTGGGTCCAGTCTTTTACTTACAAAATTTTGTATCAAAAGTAGAAATTTATACCAATGAAAACCTTGATTTTTGTATCAAAATAAATTCTGTACCAAAATAAGAAATTATGACTACAACTTAGTAACAATTATAAAAATATCTACCAAATGAGATTATGGCTATACAATCAATTCTAGCTATTTCCTCCCTGTTCCAATTATGACCATTTCTACATTCCCTAGAAAGAAAACCTTAGAATAACCACCTCCAGTCCCAAAGCCCAGGAAACTGAGATGATGATTCTTCATAACTTCTTCAAGCTGAACATGGGTGGTGAGATATTTTTGAAGGAGATGAGGAGGGGAAGGAAAATGGGGCAGTTGGTTGGCATTAAGAAGGCCACATCAACAATTGTATTAGTCTCTGATGTCTGTGTCCTGACTGGATCTGGTTGAAAGTTCAAGACATCAGGAGTTCAAGCAGGTCAGTTCAGTAGGTCTGACGATGAGACTCACCAAGGCTATATATTCTGTAATATACAAATCTCAAAAAAAATTTTTAGTATCATCAAGATAAATTTTTTGTTTGATTCTCTGGGGGTCTCTCTCTATCATATCTGATCCATATTACTCTGGAAGGTATATAGACACCAATCACCTTCTCTAAAAACACAAAGATAAAACCTTTCTCCCAAATCAGTTGAGCCAGTAACCAAAAAAACCTTTATATTGATCTCTCTCCCAGAGGAATATTATAACCACAAAACTCAAAATCACACCCATTTTGAAAATTAAAGCAATCAAAAACAAAGGAAGTAAACTAAAATCTGTATATCCCTATTATTAGGACTTTTTTTTATTTTGCCATGTAGGATAATAACCCAAGATGCCCATGGAGCCCACATTAAAGAGAAACTGACCACAGGGGCTGAACCAATGAGTAAGGACCATTGACGAAAAGGATGTGAGACCCCACATGGACCAGTGAAAACAAGCACCAGT
Source organism: Mastomys coucha (assembly GCF_008632895.1). NCBI lineage: Eukaryota > Metazoa > Chordata > Mammalia > Rodentia > Muridae > Mastomys > Mastomys coucha. The sequence continues at coordinate 3,801,866 of NW_022196895.1, read as the reverse complement.
TATGGAATAACCACATCTTAGGGAGAGTATAGAGCAGATAATTGAGAGTGTTGAGCAGTGAGGACCAGGGTGTGACCCCATAGGTAGAGGTCAAAGGACAGAGAACCTTCAAGATCCCAATCAGATTAAGATGTCCTTATATATAGTTTGTAAATATTTTGCATATTTTTTAATTCTCACTTAAGACATTAATCCACTTAGGTTGGAGTTCATGGATGACGTGAGATTACCATTTTTATTTCCTTTCTGGATACCCAGTGTTTCTTGCAACTTTTGACTGTACATTTCTTCCCTATGTGACCATTAAGTTAATTCCTTCTTTGTTACTGATGAAACTTTGTTTGCCTGATGAAAATCAGTTGTGGCTTTGTGGAATAGCTATTTGGATATGCAATGGATACATGTCTATGAACCTATAAACTTTACAAAGCCTTCATTCATGGCTTGTCATCTCTGTTGTCATTCAGGTCTTCTTGCTTCTCCCTACAGTTTATATAAACTGCACACTACTGTTAAAATTTAGTACACTACTGTTAAATTTTAGTCAATGTTCTAAAATACATATGTGGCCAGGTCACTCCCATAATTAAAATGATTAAATTAGTTTTTTGGGGGAAATATAACCCAAATCTACAAGTGTGGCATATGTACCCCATCTCACAATGCTTATCCTTCTGATATTCTTTGCTGATAGTCATCTCCACTTCCTGGCATTATCCAAATTTATATTCCAGTACTTCTGCATAGACAATCTAGGATCCAATTAACTTCTAAAATATCTTACTCATTCATATTTCTAGATTTAAAAAGTTCTAGTTCACTTATTTGACATTTACTTGGCATCTGGACTGTATATAGACTATGTATGGCATCATAAATTCCCTAAATGTTTGCAGTCTAGCAGACAGAAAACAGGAACCCAATACTTGCTTAAATGAGCCCAAGTGTTGTAGACTTCCACAGCCCCAAGTGGGAGAAATGGCTCTTTGCCTGATGAAAATCTGTTGTGTCTTTGTGGGATAGCTATTTGGATATGCAGTGGATACATGTCTATGAAATTATAAACTTTACAAAGCCAGAGAAGGAAGTAAGAGGGTGTTTTAAACAACACAGTAGCATCAATTAAGGCAAGGGGCTTGGGGAAATGGGACCTTATTCTTTGTGATGGAGCAGGAGAAGGAACATCTGGAATGACAGCTGAGGTTACTTGGTTACTTGGCATTGGGAGACAGTCTACTAAGAGATTGATTGGACTAGAAACTTACTCTCCTAGGTGGACCAAACTCTAAACTCAGGGTATTAACTATAAGAGTATGTGCTAGGCATCTGGGGACAGTATGCTGTTCATCTATACTGAGAGGTGGAAAACCCAAAAGGGTCCTGGAGAAATTTCAGAAGCAGACCTATAGCAATAAAGCTGTAAGAACATGTGAAAAATTACTGAACTTTCACATACATGGAGTTTTCCATAGGCAGGTTGCTTAGGTTTATGTGTGTGTGCGGATGTGCACAAGGTGAGGGGGGGCGGGGTGGTGAGTGTGCACATATGTCTCTGTGTGTGAGTGCAGAGGTCAGATGAATATACCTGGTGTCCTGTTTCACTACTCTCAGCATATCCCTTCATATAGAGCTGCCACTGAGGCTGAAACTTACCACTCCAATGATCCTCCCTGGCTTGCTGCTCCCACCGTCTTCTCCTGTCCACTGCTGATATTACAGGCATGCAGGGCTATGCCTAGTTTTAACTTGAGTGCTAGGGATCCAAACTTGGGTTCTCGCAGTCACACAGTAAGCATTCTTACCCACAGAGCTGTCTCCCAGCCTGTTCACTGCTTTTTAAAAAAATACATTTTGTTTTAAATTATTTCCATAGCCTAGCTTTATATCTTTGGATTAATGATTTTATTCTTTTCTTTCCTCCTCGGTGTGTGACAGCTTCTACTGGATATGGTTGGGTCCCCAGACCAGGATCTCCAGGAAGCAGCTGCTGGCTGTATATCCAATATCCGAAGACTAGCTCTCGCTACAGAAAAGGCTAAATACAATTGAAATGTGAATGTACACAAGCTACCAAGTGTCCTGACTAAGGCTATACCTCTGCCTTGGCCAGGAAGCCAGAGTCGAGAAGCATTTATCAACCAGTCCTTCAAACAGCCTAAAGAAAAATACATGGATTAAAACACAGGTACTTTTTGTTGAAAATTACAAGAATCTTTTCATTCTGTTTAATGAAAAGTATGTACTGAAATGTAAAGCCAATAAATTCGTGATTGTTTTCCAAGAATTTGAGGGTATGTGTGTATGATATGGTATTTATAGTTTAACTACACTTTTGCATCTGCCATGATTTTAATAAACAGAGCTGTTGCGGTGTGCAGTTCCAGAGTCACCCATGAGTGTCTTGAGAGCCCCTTTCTGTTAAACTGATCTGCCCATCCCGTGCTTCTAGCCTGGTCTGGCTGATCACTTGTAAGCCACAGGAGAGTTCCGAGGAGATGTGCTGATTTCACAGATGGTTGTTAAACAGAATTCAGCACTAAGCAGCTGCTCTTAGCAAGAGCATTCTGAGGTCATCCCAGACTTCTCTGTACCATCAAACACCCGAGACAATAATGTGCAACTGTCACCGCATGGCGGCATGTGAATTGCAAGGACAAGGAGTCCTTTCACTTTGGGACAGACGAGTGTAAACAACGATATGTTTCATTTCCCTCATGGCCAGTCACCAACACTTTTATTGAAATTAATTTATGCTGATGTAAGGATAATATTATTTTACATAAAATTACTCTGAATTTCTCAACTTATTTCCAGCACATGAAGTACTTTTAAAAAGTGGTTACAAAGGATTAATCACATTTTATCAGGTTAAGAAACATTAGGGTGCATTTTTTAAAAAAAAATCACATAATGTAGCCTCGGTGTGCTGAAATGTTTGGGAACTAATTGTCTCAACTTTCTAATGGTCGCCAGAAAAACAGCTTTGTTTGCATCAACTCAGAGAGCCAAGGATCTCCGTCAGAGAATGCTTTAGTGAGCAGGCAAGTCCATTTATTGAAATATATATTAGGTACCGAATATATCATCTTTTGGAGAAAACCATAAACTTAATTGAATTCAATGTAAATAAATCGTACAAAACAAAAAGCCGGCACGGGATGAATGTTAGACCAGTAACAGAGGCTCCAGTTTAAAAAAAAAGAAAAAAAAAAAGGTAAGTGCTTCTGCGAAGTTTAAGGCTTCATAAAACACTCACTCTTTGCTGCTTTTTGGAGAAGAATATAAATGAGAATAATTCGAGGAAGAAGGCAGTGTTAACTCTAAGGATTAACTTTAAAGAGTAGTGTGTGTCTGCCAACTTCCCATACTAGATATTTCTAAAGGTCCCATGCTGACATTTTTGTTTGACAACATTAAAAATGCCTAGGCGGTGGGTGGTGTTAGCCACAGGAACTGAAGGAGCATTAGGTTGTCATTGAAAGCTCACCATCGACCTCAGGTCTTAACATTTTCTGTGTCCTTGGGTCCTGGAATTGAGGGGAAGCAAGAAGGAAAAGGACCGTGAAGGGGACGTGTGACTACTGACTGGAGGACTGTGTCTCATGATGCCCCTGGTGTTTCTGATATTATGGTTAAAAAGTGCAAAATAAAAGCCACAGCCATCTTAGAAGAAGCTGCACACTTAGAAATGGATAGAAGCAGCATGAAGATTGTCTCCTGTGTTTTCTTAGTGAAAGCATCCACTCAAACCACCAGCACTGTAGCGCCTTTTAGGATAAGATGGTGATCTTAAGCGTCAATTCTGGGCTTATTTCTTGTGAAAGGTTTTATAGAGATTGCTGATCTTACTTTAAAAAAAGGCGAAGCCTGCAAAGCCCCGTCTGTTTTAGAGGATGTGAGTGGGAGCAATGATCACTCCCTTGGTCAGTGAGGATACACTGTGAGAATATTTGTGTTTTCTCCTCCTTTGGGAGGGTTTTTGTGATATTTATTTTGTGCTGTGGAGGCTTTAATTCTTTATGATTTTGATGAGGAGTTTCTTCGTTTTTATTTTATCTGGATGTACAGAGAACAAAATATGCCCTCTGGCTCCTTCAGTTCGGAAGGGGTTTAAGGTGGAATTTTAATTATATTTCCTTTGGGAGACCTCTCTGATTGTTGTCCCATTTGCAGGCAGAATTTACTGCTACCAGGATGACTTGCACTAAAAAGAACTTGTTTCTTTTGAAACGTTTTTTGAGTCCTATAAATGAATTGACAGTTCTCTTAGGGCATGGCTTTGTGAGTTATGTTTTCTCCTCGACAGACTGCTACCGCTGCATCTCTAAAGCATTCACTCAGGTCTAAGAGAATGATTTAAAATACTTGGGAAATCTGTTCTCATTTAGGACAACAAGGGTGTTGGTTGCTGATGCACGGCAACAGAGAGCTGCAAGTAAGGCCTTTCTTTTTCTTTACTTATTACATTAGATCAACAAGATACAATTTCCTGGTCCAAATGGTTTAAGTTGTTTACTCTAATTTTATTCCATGAAAATTTAGGAATGGAATAACCTATGCTTACTACCACAATTCAATGAAAATATTAAGAATATCATGTGTTAAAAAACTTCACTACTTTGGATTCAATAAGCGTTCCTAAAGTAATGATCCACATGTACTGAAGTGTAAAAATGGAACACTCTCCCTAAATGAGAATAGACTGGATAGTAAACTGGTTTTATGTGGTGCTACTGTATTCAGGTACGGCATTAGGTACTTAAGCTTTTTTATCACGTTATTTATTTCATGGTGGGGTTATTCGCCTTGGTGGGAATATAAAGGTCAGAAGCAACGCAAAGTCAGTACTCTCTCCCTATCATGTGGGTCTGGGCATTGAACTTGGGTCATCAGGCCTGGTGGTATGCACCTTTACCTGTTGAACCAGTATTACCCAGTATTAAGTTCTTTTGATTTTGATTGATAAAGAGAGGACTCATAAACTAGATTCCCTTAGTGGGAGACTATATCAAAGTGGGGACACCTACTCTGCGGGGGTAACTTTGGAGGGCATGACAACATGTTATAATTTTGTGTGCTTTGCTCTGCCACACGGTCTGACCATGATGCTTTATCCTCCTCACAGGCCAAAATCAATGGGCCAGACAATCAAAGTAACCTGTTCTCTTTAAAATTCAATTTTTCTCAGATATTTCTTGTAGTGCTAGAAAGTCAACAAACAAATTATGTTCACAATAACAGAAATGATAGGAAAGCTAGCTTTGGGTCCTTCTATTAGAGTTCAATCCCATACTGAAAGTATGTCTTAGAATAATAATCACATACAAAGGTTTACAAAAAATATTGTTAAATTTCAGATAGATTCTGAAGTAGTATATAGCTTGAAATGTTTGTTTGTTTGTAAGTCATGATCTGAGGATATGGCTCAGCTGATAAAGATGCTTGCTGCCAAGCCCGATTATCCAAGTTTAATACCAGGGACCTCCATGGTGGAGGAAGAGAAAGTGACTCCCACAAGCTGCCCTTGGACCTCCACATACTCACTGTGGCGTGAATTCACCCATTTTCCCAAACACAATAAGTAAATAAATAAACAAACAAATAAATAAGGTTTTTTTACAAGATCTTAGAAATGAGAAGAGTTGAAGGATAGAAGGGAAATTAAGAGATGTAATCAGACTATATTATACACATGTACAAAACTGTGAGATAATAAAATTAATAAAAAAGAAAATGTATATTTTAGTCACAAAGAAAAACTACCTGGATTTTATAGCATCCTATATAGTAAACATAATTTGTTTCCTGTTTCACTCATCTGGATATTTTAGTCTATGTTACAATGTATACTTATCACTTCTTAAAAATATAAACACTCTCAATTAATATTATTTAGCAGCATGTACAGTAGAAAAGTCCCATGTGGTACCTGAGGAGGCCAGAAGGCAGTGCTGGCTCCCCAGGAACTGGAGTTAAAGGCAACTGTAGGGAGCCCTGCGTGAGTGCTGAGAACAGAACTGGAACCCTCTAGAAGAGTAGCAAGCACTCCTAAAAGCTGAGCCACCTTTTCAGACACTTAACACGAATCTCAAAGGAGATACCGTAAGTTTATAAATAAAACATGCGATACATGCATAATAAATGGAATTTTTTGGTTTTTTTAAAACTTTTATACATTAAAAAAAAAAAAGCCAGGCAGTGGTGGTGCATGCCTTTAATCCCAGCACTTGGGAGGCTGAGGCAGGCAGATTTCTGAGTTCAAGGCTAGCCTGGTCTCCAGAGTGAGTTCCAGGACAGCCAGGGCTATACAGAGAAACCCTGTCTTGAAAAACCAAAAAAAAAAAAAAAAAAAAAAAAAAAAAAAAAAGGGTGTTTTAAACATAAGTATTATATTACATGATTTCTACTTTTATCCTTCCCCTCCAACTCCTCTGGTGCCTGCCCTACTCCCTCTCAAATCAATGACCTCTTCATTAATTATGTAATTATAAATATTACACACTTAATAATACCATACATATAATATAATCTATTACACACATAATCCCATAACTCCATTTAGTGTTGTTCTTATGTACATATGTTAGGTATTGGAAAACCACTCTAGAAGACTAGTTTTCCCTCTCAGAAGCCATTACTAGCCTTAAAAGAATTGTAATTTTTGCAAAAAATTTGAGATTTTGAAAACAACAAATTTACCACTTGTGAAATTCTCAAGATAAAAAAGTGTGAATAAATAAGAGACTTATGTGTGTTTTCACTGATCATGTCATGCTTAGCTTTTAAAATGTTTCTATGAATTCTTTAGGTCCATATGCATTTATCATATTCACCCCGCTCCTCCTTTTAATACCCTGCAGATCCACTGCATGTCCTTTTAACTTATTCTATAACCCACTAGGTCCAGTTGTGGAGTTTATATACTTCAGGGAATGGGGCCATCCACTGCAGTGGGCTACAAAACACTCGTGTAAGAATTTTAAATCACAGTTAAAACTGGCACAGCACAACTAAGACATCTCAAAGTGGTCACAGTGTAAAGTCTGTCATTTATTTGTTTTTATCAGTCAAGCATCTGGATTCACATTCATTCCTTCATTCACTCTCTATTTCTGTCTTTGTGTCTCTCTTGCTCTCTCTGTCTCCTCTCCTCTCCCTCTCCCTCTCCCTCTCCTTCTCTCTCTCCCTCTCCCCCCCCTCTCTCTCCCCACCCCAGCCTATCTCAAATTCACTATTATAGCTGAGGGTATCCTTGAACCTCTAAACCACCCTTCCTTACTTTCCTTTTTTTTTATAAGATATTTTATTTACATTTCAGATGTTATCTCCTTTCCTGGTTCCCCTTCCCAAAACCCCCTATCCCATCCTCTTCCCTCTGCTCACCAACCCACCCACTCCTGCTTCTCTGTCCTGGCATTCTCCTACACTGGGGCATCAAGTGTTCACGGAACCAAGGACCTCTCTTCCCATTGATGCCCAACAAGGCCAACCTCTGCTACATATGCAACTGGAGCCATGGGTCCCTCCATGTGTACTCTTTAGTTGATGGTTTAGTCCCTGGGAGCTCTTGGGGTACTAGTTAGTTCATATTGTTGTTCTTCCTATGGGGCTGCAAACCCCTTCAGTTCTTTGGGCCTTTCTCTAGCTTCTCTATTGGGGACCCTGTGCTCAGTCCAATGGATAGCTGTGAGCCTCCACCCCTGTATTTCTCATGCACTGGCAGAGCCCCTCAGGAGACAGCTATATCAGCCTCCTGTGAGCAAGCACTTGTTGGCATCCACAATAATGTTTGAGTTTGGCAACTGTATATGGAATGGATCCCCAAGTGGGGTACCAATAGCTTATGCTCTAAGATCAAGAATTGGCAAATGGAACCTCATAAAATATCAAAGATTCTGTAAAGCAAAGGACACTGTCAATAGGACAAAATGGCAACCAACAGATTGGGAAAAGATCTTTATCAATCCTACATCCAATAGAGGGCTAATATCCAATATATACAAAGAACTCAAGAAATTAGACTCCAGAGAACCAAATAACTCTATTAAAAAGTGGGGTACAGAACTAAGGAAAGAATTCTCAACTGAGGAATACCAAATGGCTGAAAAGAACCTAAAGAAATGTTCAACATCCTTAGTCATCAGGGAAACGCAAATCAAAACAACCCTGAGATTCCACCTCACACCAGTCAGGATGGCTAGGATCAAAAACTCAGGTGACAGCAGATGCTGGTGACATTGTGGAGAAAGAGGAACTCTCCTCTATTGCTGGTGGGACTGCAAGCTGGCACAACCACTCTGGAAATCAGTCTGGTGGCTCCTCAGAAAATTGAACATAGTACTACCAGCTATACTACTCCTGGGCAAACGTAGTCCTTCTTTGAAGGGGGAACAAAGTACTCATGGAGGAGTTACAGAGATAGAGTGTGGAGCAGAGACTGAAGGAAAGGCCATCCAGAGGCTGCCCTACCTGGGGATCCATCCTCCTGCACTTTCCTAGTGCTGAGATGACAGGTATGCAACCACACCCAGTGACTGTGGTGCTGGGGGTTGAGCCAGGGTTTTGTGAATGCTACATAAACACTCTGTCACCTAAGCTTTATATTCATCCCTGGGATCTCAATCTTGACATCATAGAAAAATGAAATTCTTGAAATAGCAGGAAGGGTTGTTGATAGATAACTTCACACCATTGTTTAAAGTAGAAGAGAATTAATTTTGTTTGATTTTGATGTATATGTCCAAGATGAACAATATTGTAATTGCCTCTTAAATATTCTATTGGTGTATATTATCAACCCAAATATACCAATTACAAAGTATTCATAGTATAAGCCTGTAGACTTCTGTATTCCTTTGATATTTGGGGATTTTTGCTTTGTACTGTTTATGCCTAAACTGCTCCCTTATTTCCATCTAATTCCAACATCTGCTTTCTCCAGTCTAATTTCTACATCTTGCTTCCACTCCCATTTTCCCTGACAAAGGATTATTTTATTCTCCAGCTCTGAAAGTAGTTTATTCTTTATATTGTATAAGTAAGAGATGTAAATGTTTCTAACGAGTAATCTTACAGCTGACTGGAAATCTTGAACTAGATGGACTTCTTGTGCTCAAACCAACATGTTCCTTAGTGAATCCTGCAGGACAAACACAAGCTCTCCTCTCTCCACTCCATGCTACCCATTAGCTGCTAAGAGACATATATCAGGATGGGTTACGCACACCTGAAGACTAAATTACTTCCATGTCTGGGAGAATAAAAAGGCAAAGACTTTGGAGGCTAGAAAAGACAAATAAATCATTGCTCCCTGTCAGACAGCTGTTCTTTTTATGCAAGAGAAATTCATATTTTAAGTAGTCTCTCAAATCTAAAAGGTGTCAGCTGTACTGGCTTGCCTGTTCCCAGTGCCCGTAGTAGGCAGGATGTACACTGTCCTGCTGTGCCAGGCTTATTTCATTTTTTACTCTGAATTCCAGTTTCTCCCTCATTGTAGCACATGTCTAAATCCCCTCTCGATACAAAGTTGAATAATAGCCCACTGGGTACATAGAAACAGATTTTTGTTTATCTCTCTGTCTACTGATGAACCTACTGGCAGTCGCCAGCATTTGGGCTATTGTTCATGACTGTACATAAGAACATAACTGCTTATTTAGGACCCAGCCTTAGAGTCTTTTGCTTATATGCCAGATTGGGAGTGTTGCTGGAGCTTTGTTGTCTGGGCTGGGTGTTTTCAGGTTCTTGGTGCCCTTTTCAAAGAACTGAAGGCCACAAATTGCAAAGCATGGAACTCAGTTCAGAAGCAAGGTGATGGCATGGATCTGATGCACAGCAAGAGCTTCCTAATGGCTCTAAGAGGAGAAGTTAGTTGCTAAAGGGTGTGCTGATATGAAGTTGCCTCTTTTGATTGATAGGCTTGGGTTGCATAAGCCTTTCTTTACTGAGTAGGTCCTTTCCCATGATGCATTTGATTGTAGTCTTATGTACATCCAGCCACACATAGGCAGAAGATGGCAAATAGGAAAAATGGGGAGTTTCCCCTGAAAGTTCACTCAAAGTATGGTTTGCCTTACTGCCAAGCACCTACAACTGGCTCAGGGAGGGTCATTTCACTACCCTTAGTTCCTGAATGCGTTCCAGAATGTTCCTAAAGCCCATAAAATGGGCATTAAAAGGGGGATTCTAAGGGAGGAGCTGTCTTTTACACTGTTCGGAGTAAGGTGTACAGGCAGCTTGATGCAGGTAACGGTGTCAGGCCACTAGATGCATTGTTAGTAAGTGAGGTATGTGGAGCTAAAGTCAAATGGAACTTCAGGTTATTAAGCTATCCCTATGCTTGTCTGCTTCCAGAATAGTATTTTTTAGGAGAACTATTCAAATCTTAGAAAAGCTGGTTTAGGGTATTCTAAAATTCAAAATAAACCCACACAGAATGTCTGTGAAGGACTCCCTACTAAGTATGGCAATAGTTTCACATCCCCTGACTCATTAAACAAGAACCCACTTGCCTTTCATGGTCTGAGTGTATCCTTCCAAAATTAACATGCTGGGTCTTCCGAAGAGAGTGGATTTAAGAGGCTGGGCCTTTGAAGGGTGGTTAAGTTGATATCACTGTAAAGGTGGCCCCAGGAAACCTGCTTAGACCCTCTGCCTTTCCTGCAGGACACATGGAAGGCACTAGGGATGGGCAAGGATCCCTGACCAGACACCAAATCTGCTAGGGCTCCCTTAGCAGACCACCCAGCTTTCAGGACTTTGAGCAATGTGCCTGTTGTTTATAAATTGTGAAGCCTAAGGTTTTTATTATAGCAGTCTGAGCAGACACTCACTTAAGCGACTGCAGTTAGTCTGACTTTAATTTTGAATGAGCCCATTTTCCCAGGTGCCTAGGGAGTGCAGCATTTAAGAAGCACAGTCTTCATTTTGGAATGACAATGAAAGCTCACAACTAACTTAATCAAGATACCCTAAACGGCAACTGGAGCTCTCCTAAGTTCCACTGTGTGATACTTGGATGTTCCTGAAACATACATGCAAGGTTTGTTACTACAAACCTTGAGGACCAACTATTGCTCTCCAAAGGAAAACAAAGCTGGTAGCCAAGAAGAGCCTGTGCTGGATCCTGAAGTGATATTGGCGTGAAGCAGACATCAGTGTTTGTTCAGTTTGCACTGGGATGTAATGAAAACGGATGGGCGAGCAGGTGTAGATGAGGATGCCCCACTTGTACATGTTTCTGTCTGCTTTCACTCTTCCCTTCAGCATTATGCCTCTCCACTTGCAGAGAAACTGGTATTGCAGCTAAATTCTGTGCACAGAGGATCTCACAATTAGACCACAGGTTTGCTTGCTTAGAAGGAGAGGCTGTGTTGTGGGAGGTGGCTGTTTTATGGTTTTTACTGAGTTTTGACGGTTCTTCCTGATCTTCAGTTGCAAGGGTTGAAACAGTAAGGGATCACTGTGATGATTTCATCCTGCTTGACACCATCAGCAGCTGCTGATTTAAAACAGAAGACAAGCAAGTGCTTTTTAATTTAAGGCCAGTTTGTTTGGGCTGCTCCTTAGCTGAACTAATTATGAGTTAAAACAACAAACTGGAAGGTGTAAGGGAAGGGAAGTGTTTTTGTCTGTGCTTATATATGTGTTACGAGTGTGTGGGACAGATGTTTGAGACAGCTGTGGTAAGCCAAGACTCACGGTCTGTCTCCTGCTCTGGGGCCTTCAGAGTCACACTGATTTTTCCTCTGCTCTGGCCAACAGTTTCCCTTTTTTTGATAATAGTTTCTCACTTTCCTCAAAGAGGGGCGGGGTCTTACATTGGTCCTTTCAGCAGAGGACGTGTGTTTCAGAGAAGGCACGAAGGATCTCCTCAGAAGTACCAGAAAAGTCTTCCTGTGGTTCTCCATCAAACACGACCCCTTCCCTCAATAACAGAACGGGCACATCCATGCTTTCTCTTTCCTCCATCCACAATATACTCTGTTGTACACATATACATACATATATACGCCTGCACATATGCAGGCTCATTTAGGGTCTCAGTCTTCTCAGGGCTGTGAATTCTCGGTCTTCTCAGGGCTGTGAATTCTCGGTCTTCTCAGGGCTGTGTATTCTCCGGAGTCTGAGGAACACGCCCAGCTGCACAGAGTCATGCCTGAGGACTTAGGTGGCTGCCCTGAACTCACGTCAGCGGTCTGTTCTCTCATCATGCAGGCTGGGGTGCTTAACTGACTCAGGCTTACTCTGAGTAGTACCCTCACCTACTTCTTGTTTCTTCAAACTTCATAGAAGCCGGAGCTTCATAGAAGCCGGAGCTTCATAGAAGCTGGAGCTTCATAGAAGCCGGAGCAGCCTGGCTTCCTTCTCTATTTGCACTCTTGGACATTTGCTTCCCTGTCAGAGGGATTTAACCCTCCTCTCTGTGCAACAGAACTCTTTTCACTAGCATTCTGCATCATTCTGCATCTTCAGTAATGAAGCTCCTGCAAGGCTTGGTTGCTTGTGTAGCAACTCGGAAGTCTGAGGAAACCCGCTCTGCCCTGGGAGTCCAATCCAGTGTGTTGCTAGTTATATGAAGGCATGGGTTTGAAAATGTAGTTCAAAACTACAAACTGAGCCGAGTTCTTTGTTCTGGGTGGCATCTGTCTCCTGCTTCTGGCAAGATGGTATCTTCAGCCTTCTGGCTTAAATAAAGAAAAGGCCTCAGTGGCTGAAAAACAACCAACTAACCAACCAAATAAACAAAACAATGGAGTCTGGAAATACTATGGAGTAAAAAGACATCATATGGCATTTTTGAATATTGCCACTTGCCATCGGCCAAATGGGACTATGAAGGGTTGCTCTCCTATCTCCCTGAAGCTCTCCTCTCATGGTCCCTTCACCTCCAGTAGATCCAACAATTTCTGTTCTGCTTCACACAAGCTTTGCTGCTATCCAGCTCTGCAGATCAGCTGCTGTAAATGGTTTCTACTTTTGAGGTCTGGTGAAGGGAAATTAACATTTTTCTAACACCAGATATGAACTCAGCACCAGACTTTCCTCAACATCCTTTTTCCAAAGGACCAACTAAAATGCAGAATATTGCTTGTAGAAACTACAAGTGGTACCACCTGAGACCAGCTCCAGCTAAAGGGACATGCTCTGATTGGGGGTGGGAGTTGGGGCTGCAGTGCTCCAGTTATTTTCTTCAGTAGAATTTTTATAAAATTAGCTTGACCCACTAAGCATGGTACTGGTGGCTTCCAGGAACCCTGAACTCCCATATGACCTCATGATGCTGATCAGTGATATTTCAACTCTCCCTGCCTCACCACCTTGCAAGTGGCAATATGTCATCCCTCACTGCTCATGTGATCTTGAATCTATTACACAGCCCCTTTCTACTTCATTTCCCCAGAATGATAGCTTCCAAAGGCAAATACGAGTGGGAATCATTTACTTGCAACTCTTGGATTGTGAGCGGAACCAAAGAAAGCCTTACTCTGTGTCCGCCCTTGGCTCTGGCCATTCCCCCAACCAAGCATCGTCATTGACTCACATTCTCCCAACCAAGCATCACCATTGACTCACATTCCCCCAACCAAGCATTGTCATTGACTCACATTCTCCCAACCAAGCATTGTCATTGACTCACATTCTCCCAACAAAGCATCGTCATTGACTCACATTCTCCCAACCAAGCATCGTCATTGACTCACCTGCCATGTTGGACATTTTCTGTCTTACTGTGCATCATCTCATCCAAGCTGCTCTCATTCCCAGCATTCTCTACCCTCACTGCATTAGTTATTTTACTTCTGTGACAAAATACCTGACAGAAACCACATAAGAGGGGAGATTTATCTTGGTTCACAGTTTGGGGGGAATGTGCCAAGGAAGGCTTAGAAGCAGGATCAGCTTAGCTGGTGCTGGTGGGAGCTTGAGGCAACTGGTCAGATCACAGCATCAGACAGGAAGAAGGGAGCCTGGATTTGAACAGTATTAAAAACTTCCAAAGCCCCACTCAGCAACCTATTCCTGCTAGTCAGCTACCACGCCCTAATGGCCCCAGAGCACAGCTGCGTAACAGACACCAAGTGTTCAACTCACACACCTGCAGGGAGCATTTTGCGTGCTAACCATGAGAGTGCCATCCTCCTAGATTAAAATGTTTCTGTATCAGTTAGCTCTTGCTGCTTAAGCCACCACTAACAGCCATTCCCTGAAGTTGTGATTCTGCTGGCCAGCAACTGGGACTGGACTCCACCTGCTTGAATCTACTGTCATTTGTAGGTTGGCTCTGTTTTGCTTGGGTTTTGTTTGTTTGTTTGTGTGTTTGTTTTTTGTTTGTTTTTTTCTGCTAGGCTTTAACATTGTCTCAACCATGATATCTGTGCTAACCTGAACCTGATCCATCCAGTCTCTCATCCTCTGATGAGAGAGTCATCTGATCTGACTAGAGTCAGCCAGCCTGGACTTGTGGAGGTTGAGCTGGTGTCTCATGGATCAAACAGCAGCATGGACCAGTTCTTACAGGATGCCATACACACTGCCGCTGCTGCTGCTCTGCTGCATCATGGTAGCCAAGGCAAACATCAAGACCTTCTTGACTAGCAACAATCACTTTCATAGGTGTGTGTGTAAAGGTTGACATCACAAAACATGAAATCACCTTTGCTCCTGGAATTATGATAATTTCATGTTTTACCTTTCTATTTTTTTATTAAAAACTTTTAAAAACAATTTATAAGGATCTCAGTTCTAGAGAAACCATAGATAGATAGATAGATAGATAGATAGATAGATAGATAGATAGATGTAGATAGATATAGATAGATAGATATAGATATCTTATGTATATATCTCCTCATGCCCTCTTCTACATATGTTGATCACTGCCTGTAGCTCTGCATCTAGGGATGCAGCATCATGGGTTTTCATTTCTCTCTCTCTATTGGCATGTCTCCTGGTGTTGTTCCTATATATATCTCACAAAGGTGACCATACTGCTGTGAGTTCTTGAGATTATCAATTTTTATTTTTAACACATGCTATTATAATATAATTATATGTAGTTATAATTTATCCTTAAGATAAGTAAATGGTATAAATGTATTTTGAGTTTATTTTCATGCATTTCCCCATAGAACTACATGAGCACATACACTGTAACACCTTAATGTGTGTTGAGATGGGTTTCCTGCTACTTTGACATTTGCTAGAGAGAAGCGGGCCAAGCACAAACTGTGAAATGGATTTTAAGGGGTACTGGAGGCAGATGACTTGCTGCAAAATGTGCCATCAGGCAAAGCTCCCTTTTAATTCCGTTTTTAATAGTGGTAGGACTGGTGAAGAACTAAGGAAACTGAACCTTCTGTGAAAGTCATAATATTTTGTTTAAGTATAGCGTTTCTTTCCTAAGGAAAAAGAAAGAAGCTGATGAGGAAAAAATAATCAGTTCTGGAAAAGCAAATTCCAACAAGTGCATGGTGTTGGCAGGAGAGAAGAAAGGAAAAGAGCATCTGAGTAAGAGATAGTCGTCCCCAGACCTGGATGCTCTTGAAACAGAAGATCCTGGCAGGTGGACACCCTGACAGCAAGTGCAGGGCAGGCAGCAGGGTGCCAAGTGGCGTGGCCAAGCCCCACAGCATCCTCAAAGGCAACTTAAAAACCTACAAAAAGCATCTAGCCAGATCACCAAGGATGAACAAAAAGGACCCTAAAGTTGTGGAGATCACATCAAAGGGATGAGATGATGTCATGTGGGGGAGGTGTGAAGGACACCAGGAAATTCTTAATCAAGCACTAATAAAAACCAAATAATGGCTGACCATCTCCGGTGTAGGCTCCTGAATTTCAGATGATCCTTCTGCTGCCTGGCTCTGCAATCAGTGTCAACAAAGGCACTTTCAGTTGCAAATAGAAATCCTGGCTCAAAATGAAATTTTATCCCTTTTGTTCTGGACCTGAAGATCAAACAAGGAACCTGGCTCAAGATACTCGCCCCCCCCCCAGCCACACCCCTCTGGGCCCCTCAGAGTGACCTTTTAAAGTAGTGGAAATTTACTGGCTCAAGAATATGAAAAGGTCAAAGCCAAATTGACCTTTAGGAAGTTTGATTGTGGTTTGACTTGTATTCTGAACTATGCTTGGCTCTGCCCATGGCTGTGGAATATTCCGTATTTTGTGCTGCTTCTTTATATAGAGATTCATGCTGCGTTAGGCTTCATATAGACTGAGAGGTTGTGGTAGCTCTGCAT
>NW_022196895.1:3767350-3777301 GCF_008632895.1 Mastomys coucha | reverse complement strand
CTAAGGCGCCTCCGGGCTGGGTGCTCCAGTCTCAGAACCTCACCTGAGAGACAACAGGGGATCCTGCCGATATTTTTCTAACAACTCAGATGACCATTAGAGTTTTTATGCAAAGTGTATTTTCTAGTTAAGGTATTGCCTGTTCATTTCCTTACCCATTGGCATGTAAACATTGGTGCCTTTCTGCTCCTGACACCATGTCATGCCTTCCTCCCTAGGATGGACTGAAATTCCCAGAACATGAGCGGAAACGAGAGTTTCTTCTCTCAAGTTGTGTCTGCCTGTTGTTCAAGTCACAACCATGTGAAAGTAAATAATACACGTAGCCTCAAATGTGACTATGCGTTATTTGAGCCTCAGCTGTCAGTCCTCATGGTTTCAACATAGCTGCAGCAACTCTAGTTCTCATGCCCTTCCCTCAATCCCAGGATACTCCTCTCCCCAAGTCCTCTGTTCGAGCCTCCATGAACAGACCTAGGACATTACCAGAGACATTAGCTTAGGCCTGGGTGTTCCCAGCTCTGAAGAACTAAGAACTGTGTATTTGGTCAGGGGGCAATTTCAACTGATGTGCTTGGATCCTGTTGTGATTAAGACATGGAGGCTGATCTCACATGACTGGAGTAGCTGACAGCTTTCGAGAATAACCTGCTGCTGACAGAGAGAACCAGATGCCTACCTCAGATGGTCTGGACTGTGAAGGTGCTATCCCGGCCTCCTTTCCAAGTCCCCTCTGTAGAAGGCATGCTCAGTGCCTGTCAACTGTGGCAGGTTAGAGAACCATTCCCCAGGAAGGAAACTTAGCCTCAGCATCCCACACTACGTCCTTTACAGAAAACCATGAGTTTCCTGGGACTGGACTGTAGCTCCATGGTAACCTCTGTGCCCTGCTGCGCCTCTGCCTTGCACCTGATGGAATCATCCCGTCAGTGGGAAGTGAGGGCTGTGCCCTGCCGGGTCCCTGACAGGCCCAAATGTTCCTGGGCTCTCATCTCCCTTCACAATAAAACTAAACACAGGCAGAGGCAAAGTCAGTGCTTCCTCATGTAATTACTGTCTGAATACATCATAATTTTAATGAAATTTAATTGGAGAGCATAAATGTGTGGAATACATTTTATGGTACTGAACAAACAAAATTAATTTTGCTGTGTAAAGGATAATTTTGGTATTTTTTCTGTAATTACTGCCCTTGATGTCTAAAATTTCTAGAAAACTATTTTTATCTCTTACAGGAAATGCTTAGAGTAAGCTGCTAAATATTGTCTGGGAAATAAGAATAATCCTACTTACTTCATCAGATGACATGAGGATTAACAGGCTGATATAGAAATGAGATACAATAGTGCCCACCGCATCTAATATTTCATATATTAGACAGCATATTTCACATATATAATAAGACACAAGATTATTGTGTTCTGTGATAATGCTGACGTTATGTCTCCATTTGTTCTCCAGTTACATAGTCTTTGATCCAGACCCAGGAGTGCTTAGTATTTCATTTTACAAAAGAAACACAAAACGGGTGATATATAAGGTTCAGTCCATTTAATGATGTTGAGGCTTGAATCCCAGACTTTGGGTGTGTTAGGCAAGGGCTATGCCACTGTATACAGGCCTGGCCCAAGTCTGCAGTTGTGATTTCAGGGTATTAAAGCAGGAAAATGTTGTTATTATTATGTGGCTAAAGATTTAGGCTTTTAAATAACCTCAGGTGATTCACTGACATGTTTTATAGCAAATGAATGGACAAGAAACTAACTCTGTTAATCATTTACAGTCAAAGCAATCTTTCATTTCTAGACTCTTCTATCTTCCAGTCTCTTCCTTTTCTTAGTTTAGTTAAGAGATTAAATAATCTAGCATTCAGGCTCATTTGGCCTTTAGCAGGTAGCTATGGATACTTATTAAAGAAAAGAATGGACGAAGTGAGGCCTAACACTGATTCACAGAGGAAAAAAAAGCTTACGAGAAAGACAACAAATAACTCATATTATCACCACCAGGCCAACGGCATATGTAAACCTGGGTAAAATTGAAGGAGGCCTGAATAGCTGAGAAAGATAGGAAAATGGATCATCTGTTTGTTAAGCACATAAAGGAATTGCTGCTGGGTAAATTGGGGACAGACAACAGAAGATGAAGAAGATGAAGAAAAAGTCCCTGTAAACACAATGTTGCAAATTGTTTCACCCTAGCAGTGAGTCCTCAGGCCAGACTCAATGCCTTCACTCAGGCCAGACTCTATGCCTTCACTCAGGCCAGACTCAATGCCTTCACTTCAGCTGCTTAGTAGGGTGTCACAATTTTTCTGGATAAGAACTGAATATGTACTAACATTTACACTGTATCAATGGTTATTTTTATAGAAGTGGCATTGATAACATATCAATCTCTTCTGATTTTCTAAAGGGAGCTGTTGTAGAATGTAGATATCACATTATATGGATAAACAGCAAATAAAACCAAGCTTGGAAAACAAAAAAAATCAGCAAAATGAATTGCAAAAAATATATATAGAGATGAATGACTTTCTACAAGGTTAGAAAAAGTCTCACCTCTGGGTCTGGGACCAGTGGAAATTTTATTCAGTTTTTATAAGACACTGTAAGATGGAGAACATGTAAAATAAACATATTATATTAGTAGTTGTTTCTCATTGCTTTGACCAAATGCCTGACAACAAACAGCTTAAGGGATGGTGGTTCTTGGTTCACAGGAAGGAAGGCACAACAGCAGAAGCTGGCAGCCATTTACCACTTAAAGTCCCACTTCAAGAGTAACAAATGCTCTTGCTCAACCAAACTTCTCATCCCTCTTCATTCCCAGACCCCAGAACCCTGACTCAGAGGGATTCTTCCCTCCTCTAGCAAACATCTCTGGAAACACTCTCACAGACACTCCCAGAAATGTCTCCTAGATGGTCCTAAGCCCAGTTAAGTTGACATGACGATTGGCCATCACAGATGCACAAAATACGTGTAGAGCGGCCCGAAGAGCCTGAGTTCTCCCTTTCCTGATGTCCTTGGCACTGGGTTCATTGAAACAAGATGGCTCATCAATGTCAAGTGTCATGCCAGGAACAGCCATGTGCAGGATGTCATGTGCTCTTACTTGTAGAAGGGAGAATTCTGCCCCTGCCAGCACAGTTCCGCTTGACCAGCATTGTAGCCCCTTGCACAAACATTTTATGGGTCACTTTATGTCCCTGTGGCCATAATGCCTGGCAGATGATCTTATTAAAGGAGGAAAGACTAGCCTGACTTAGGATTTCAGAGAACTTCAGACTATTGTGGTGGGGAGAGCATGTAGGTGTGACTGAGTTCATGGCAGCAAGAGAGTAGACTGTCATCCGGTCACTTCATGACAGACCAGAAAGCAGAGAGCACACAGCATGAACAAGCCGGCTATCATCTCCAAACAGCTCCCCTGTGCTTTGAGACCTATTTCAGTCTGCTAGGCCTTATCTCACTCAGGTTTCGAGCTTCCCAAAATCGTACTATCAGCTAAGTATTAACATTCAAAAACTGAACTATGAAGACATAATAAAACTGACTGGAAAATGGAATGGATTCACCCATAGACCAGCTATGCCTTTTTCATCTGAAATATGTGGCCATACATAGGTACCAAAGTAAAAGAGAGGCCCTACTATAACAAATCAGGCACTTGTTCAATGTATAAGGGAAGCCAGTATATCCTTTGAAACTTCTGTGGAATGAAAATAGCATTATTCAGAATTAGTAATGCTTTACACCCAGTTATAAACTTACTGGAAAGTGCTCATTATTCTAAAACATAGCCATGGACTACTCTTCCAAAGGTCCTGAGTTCAATTCCCAGCAACCACATAGTGGCTCACAATCATCTGTAATGAGACCTGATGCCCTCTACTGGTGTGTGTGAAGATAGCTACAGTGTACTCATATACATAAAATAAAGATTCTCTCTCTCTCTCTCTCTCTCTCTCTCTCTCTCTCTCTCTCTCTCTCTCTGTCTCTCTTTGTGTGTGTGTGTGTGTGTGTGTGTGTGTAAAACTATAGCCTCAAGGGCCAGTTATATGGCTCATTGGGGAAGTGCTTAGTTGTTCCATAGACATGATGACCTGAGTTTGAATCCCAGACCCCACATAAAAGGGGAAGGAGAACCTAACCAATGCTTGAAGTGGTCCTCTGACATCCACTTGAGCATAGGTACTTGCGGGCATGAACATACACACAAAAACACATATTCATATAGAAACACACACATACACACAGTAAATTTTAGGAAAACAGCTTTGAAATACTCAATGAAAAAAAAGCTAACTGCAAGGTGAGATTTTTTTATTAGATATTTTCTTAATTTACATGTCATATTATAACTCCTTTCCCCTCTGAAAAAAAGGAAAATAAAAAGCCCTGTTTCCTCCTCCTTCCCCTGATCACTAATCCATCCTCTCCTGCTTCCTGGCCCTGGCATTCCCCTACACTGGTTGAGATTAATATTCTATATTACAGATCATAGTGGAAGATCATACCAAAAGTTGCTTAGTTAATTGACCAAAGCTAAAACTCACCAAACACAG
This sequence comes from Mastomys coucha, assembly GCF_008632895.1. NCBI lineage: Eukaryota > Metazoa > Chordata > Mammalia > Rodentia > Muridae > Mastomys > Mastomys coucha. The sequence goes on along the minus strand of NW_022196895.1, from coordinate 3,772,731 downwards.
CAGTGAAACTACAAAGGCAATCTATACCTAAATATAGCCCAGAAATCAATACATTTAGGAAGTCCTAAACCCTCCTCTAGATAATCCGTAGGCCACAAAAAGAAGTCATGTTGAACAATTACAATTGACATCAACGCTGCATTTTAAGATGTGGACAAGACTGCAGCGAAAATTCTTTCTGTATTCAGAAGGGTCTTTTTCTATTTCTGTCTGAAGGTTATCATTGATAGAATGTCCTTCTTTCATAGATACTGGGAAAACTGCCCTTCACATTTTCTCTCCTTGAATAGTTTCTTGAAATTGCAGTCGATTCCATATGCTGTCCATTTGCTCCTTATTAAACAGTTTTTACAAATAGTCAACCCAGGAATGCCAGACTTCCTGTGCTGCCACTCAGGGGAACATGTTCCTTACTCTAGTAAGGTCCCTACGTGAGTCTCCGTACTCTAATTCTATGGCTGTTTCCACTGGATTAAAGCACTCCCTTGGGGAAGGAGTGAGAGGCGGCTCATGGGATTCAAGAGGTAAACTAAGGGTCGTGTCTGGAAAAACAGAAACATGGAAGATTCCTTCCCAACTTTAAAAAGTCAATAGCTGCTCAGGGAAGGAACTCTGGCCACCTGAGCTGGAGAGAAGAGAATCCCAGACAGACTGGAGAAAGGTTTCTAAATCGTACAGAGAGCTTTGGGGTCTCCGAGTTCCTGAGTCCGCAGCCCGTGTTGAGGTGGGCGTTTCCATGCCTCTGCTGCACTGTAGCCTTCCCTGGTCCTTTAAGGAAACCTCCACCCATACTCCTGTTAGGATCACCAATAAAGCACACTGACTCACAACCGGACTGTGGTAAAATTGCATCCTTGCTCTGTCACGGGTTCCCTTTCTGGAAGGAACAGATTCGTGTGTGTGACACATCTTCCTACGAAAACTCTGTCGCACAACATCACCCCTCTCTCAGCACTCCATGAGAAAAGCAAAGTGGCCCCAAATATTGCCAACATGACCACCGCCACCACTTCCTCTTCAGTGCTGCATGGGATCAAACCTGCCCTAATCAGACAGCCTCAGAAGCACATGTAAGAGTCCTTGAAAAGGAGAGGCATGAGTTTAGAGCCACACAAAGTTAGCCTTTTAGCTTTAACCTAAATTAATTGTGTGCTCATCTTCTTAGAAGGAAGAAAACAATGACTATTTTCCCATCCACCCTGCAGAGACAAGCCTTGCAGAGAGAGATCTCCACTTGTCTTGTCTAATGGGGAAGATAATGACGAGGAAGATGCGCACAGTGACTTCAGCTTCTAGAACACATTATTATTTCACTCCAAGCTGACTTCTTCTCCTCCGTACTCAAACCTTGTTGCAGGCCACATTATGGTAAAGACTGATTTTGCACATGATTGCACTAAGGAAGCAGTTGGCTCTCTTAACCCAACAAAGGCCAAGACTTCCTCAAACATATTTTAGGATAATAGCTTTCATTTTGTTTTGTTTGGCAGGATGTATACAGCCTCTCCAAGATCTCAATTATATAACCTGGGGTTTCCACATTGTTTTTGACAGAAAAGTAGGACAAAAAATAAGTTATGCAGGCAAAATTTGAAACACATGCTGTGTAGCTGAAGAGCCTTAGCGATGAAGACGCCGTCTGAGTTGGTGCTGATCAAACCTTGCAGTAGATTTGGTTTTAAATAAGCACGCAGTCTAGAGCATTTAGCAGGGCTCTGCTGTTTTGGTGATTATTTAAAAATACACTGCTGCTCCAGTCCTCAACTGTAGTTTATCTACAGCTAGACTCTGAAATGGATGCAAGATGCAGTCAACATCCATTTCTGCCTCTAGGCTTCAGTTAGACTTTGAAGCATGCAGCCTCCATAACGCACTGGCTTGAGGGACGCCCAAACCAAGACTTGGTACAGCATAGCAAAAGCAATGCTTTGGAAGATTGTGGACTTTGATAAAAGATGTTCAGCTTTTGGTACTTTGGGTGAATTAACGTATTTTAATCTCCTAATGCGATAGAGTGAAATAAGAGCGAGCATTGATCTGGCATGTGCATTTCAGTTTTTTACAGACTCTGTCTACCTTGGTGTCATACATCTGGTAGAAACTTATAGATCTGTATCCTAACATAAAAATAGCAACCATCAAAATTTTACTAGAGGTTCGGTAGATCCTCAGGCCCACAAATTCACTTGTGAGTCACAACATTTATGCTAATCATGCTTTGGAGTCCAGTCTTTATTATTGTAGCTTTGAGACAAGGTCTCACTGTGTTGCTCAGCCTGGCCTAGAGCTTGTGAATCTCCTGTCTCAACCTCCTCCTACTTTCTTTTATTAATCTTGTTACATGCCTAAGAACCACCTATCCTGGGTATTTAAAAATTCTATGAACTTCTTTAAAATAAAAAGGCAAAACAACAACAACAACAACAAAATACAACTTAATCACTAGAGGAACTTTTATCTTTTGTAATTTTTCAGCTAAAAATCTACCTCCATCCCTAAACTGATTAAAATGTCCTATCAGTATCCACATCCTTAACAATTTTTTTCTTCTTTATTCTAGTAGATAAGAAAATTCTATCTCACACTTCTAAGTTACCGCAGCTATAAGAAAGAATTTTTGGTTCTTGAAAAATGACTCTGGGTGTTTGGATTGAACATTCTCAACAGTAGCCTGTCTACTTTGAGCATTCTGTCAAGGGTAATGTTGAAGAACATGCTGTACTCAGAAGCACTGAGCCAGAAGAAGATGGGGAAAATAGTTTTTATTCTGGGGGCCATTCTTTGATTCTGTTTCAGCATCTGTATGTGATTTTACAATATGCCCAATGGTTTGCATCACAGCTTCAACATTACAAATATTTTTGTTTTTGGCTCTGAAACAACAGTATCATTCTAACAGCATAACAAATACATGTTTCTATAGAAAACCACTTCATTTGTGTATTTATCTTTCAGTGATTGGAGAGCCCAGAGCCTCTTGTATGCCAGACAAGGGCTCTTCCAACTGAGCTAACCCTCACAGACCAGGATTTCTATAGAAAACTAAATTGTGATATAATAGTTCTCATAGAATCTGAGGTCTTTCCTCCACTCTGAATGTTATTCAGTTGGACAACTGTGTTAGTCATGTATATGCTCACTAAGCATATGTAACACAACTTATAGTGCCGGTGGTAGTGCTGTGATATCCCCTCTTTTCTGATATGATTGTGAGATTTAATGCACAATGGGGAAGATAACACCACCAGTGTATCACTTAGAGCAGAGATGCCCTTAGAGTCAAAGCCAGAGCAATTAGTGTCTGGAATAAGAAAGGTGTGTTCCCTCCCTGCACTGTGAAGTCACAGCTCAGAAAATCAGGATTCTCTATTGCCAAAAGAAAGAAGGAATGGCGGTGCACCGACCCTCGTCACTCTGCCACCATCCCAACAGGCCTTAGTAACAAGGCTGGCCTCATTGAAAGAGGCACTGCAAAACTCCATTTTTTTCTGAGGTGTTACATGCCATAGTAAAACAGACTAATACTAACCAAGAAGAACACCATGGAGGACCCTTAGCCATCTCTGTCAGAGCCACCAGCTTTTGCCTGTGAGTCAAGCACTGTGGCCTGCCCTTCAATGGCAACATTTTATATACCTTCCTATTCAGAGAGCCTGCTTTGCATAAGAATAGCTTCAAAGTCCTTTTTTCCTGGTTGTTTCCATGTGTAAAAACAGTTAATAACAACAAAAAATACTATTTACCTTTAGGTAGTATTTTTTAATGATAAAACAAGAAGACCCAGTCAGCATCATGGACCATTTTCTCCTAATACTTCTGTAGCACACATTCCTTGAATAGGTAATACTGATCATTAATAAATGTATTAAATGAAGATTTCAGAGTAAGACATCTGCTAACACACAGGTAGGACTGTGAAGTTTTCTTTAGGTTGAACCAAATTGTCCAAAGGACTGCTGGTTTCCAGACCCAATTATCCTGAGTCCATAACTGGGGAAGACACAGTGGGAGGCAGGGCTTTTCACCCATCCTGATGCTGCGACCCTTTAATACAGTTCCTCACACTGTGCTGACTCCCAACCATGACATTACTTCATTGCTACTTAATACCTATTATTTTTGCTACTGTTAGAATCATAACATAAATATCTGATATATAGGATATCTGATATGTGACCTTCAACTGCAAAGTGGTCATTACCCACAGGACTGCCAGTCCAGGGATTTTTTTAAAAAATAATTGTAAATAACAGAAATTGACACTATGACTAAGCTTAATTGTGGAGCCAGGAGAAGAAAAGAGACTGTATCATTGTGATATGGGCATTGTTCATGGATCAGAAAGGGAAAGAACCAGACCACGTCGAGGACACAACTTAATCCCTGAGGCTCTAAAGACAACACCCTCCTCAAGGACAGCCTCCCATGAAAGAGCCCTTGTGTGCTGAGCCCTGAGCAGTTCTGCACTCTGGATTCACACTCCTAGGAGAAGATTCTTAAGGTTAGTGTTAGTGTATGAACTGTATCTCCTCAATCCTAAATTTGTTTCCCAGAATGAACCTGTATTTAAAGACCGGATCTTGAAAGAAGTAACTAAATTATAATTGTGCTGTTAGAATGTCTTTCACCCAAGAGAACTGATATCTGCCCAAGAAGAGGAGACAGGGACAGTGGCACAGAGAGGGAGAAAGCAGGCCATGTGGACACAAATACGGCCACTCATACTCCAGGGGTTGGTGAGCTGTTCCAGGAACTGCCATCAATGTCTTAGACTTCAGAGCGAGCCCCTGAGCCATGGCACAAGCGAGCCCCTGAGCCATGGCAGCCCCAGCACACTGACATGTGTCAAAGTTTGTCTCAAGGTTGCAATGAAACAAATGAAGTTAGCCAAAAGAACTATTGGGAAGAAATGAAATAGATGTGGCACGTAATGGAATTGTAAGGTATGATGTGGAACAATCCAAGGTCTTTTCATTTACTCTATGGCACTTAAAAAAATCAGTATCCTTGGAAGGCCTGCAAGAATAAATGATATCCAAGATGCAGGTGCAACTTCCCAGTAACGAGAATGGCATTAGCTCTTTTGTGATTGGGTTACCTCACTCAGGATGATATTCTCCAGATCCATCCATTTACCTAAGAATTTCATAAATTTATTGTTTTTAATAGCTGAGTAGTACTCCATTGTGTAGATGTACCACAATTTCTGTATCCACTCCTCTGTTGAGGGACATCTGGGTTGTTTCCAGGTTCTGGCTATTATAAATAAGTCTGCTATAAACATGGTGGAGCATGTGTCCTTATTATATGTTTCAGTATCTTTTGGGTATATGCCCAGGAGTGGTATAGCTGGGTCCTCTGGTAGAACTATGTCCAATTTC